>NC_063054.1:18060629-18360629 GCF_018812025.1 Megalobrama amblycephala | reverse complement strand
TCTCACTCAATTGACTCAAAGTAGTATGCATGTCACTCTCTTCGTTGACTACTTCAGGAAATTCACTTCTATTATCTGTAGTCCCAGCAGTTTCCTGAACTTTAGCACAACATTGAGCAGTCTTATTGATGTTTGTTCTGTCAGTGTCATTCTCTTGTAACAATGGTTTTTTAATATCATCATCAGTACTCTTTCTCAAGGCATCATCAACGTCATCTTCACTGACATGTTGATTGTCACTGTGTGTTGAGTCTTGTAATGTATGAAGTGTTCCACTTTCTTTAGGAGTTTCTTTTGTCATGAAGGGGTCGCCAAGGAGCTTCCCTTGAGTATCAGGCGATCTTAACACAGGATCTGGAGGATGGCTCTTTTTCAGCTTCCTTGAGAGCAGCACTTGGTCTTTAATTCCCCTGCGGTTCTCATGCCAAATAACCCATAACCAATACTTGTTTTGTTTGTTCTCATTTCCAAAAATTGACAGTGACAGATTTGTCCAGATCTCAGAATTATATGGAACGGTATGTCCTAGATTCACTTTTGACAACTCTTTCTCGACAACACTGAAGCCACCTGCTAAAGCCCACAGGTCCTTTGATGCCTTTTGTTTCCTACCACGACTCATATTCTACAAAGTTAATGAATAGACAGTGTTAAAACATAAATCAAATTCCAAAGACAAAAATGAAAATAAGAATAAGAAAAAAGTAAAAAATTATTACAATAATGTCAAAGAACTAAGCTATTATGTTTGTGGCAGTCTTCAGTTAAGAGATATATTATTATCAATAACAGTTTATACTAAATACTATTGTTATTAGTTGGTGTTGTTGTTACAATTCTTAATGTTAAATTTAAAATAAAAACTAAAAATTAAAAAAAAAACTATTCATTTAAACTTAATGGAGTGTGACGATGACATTGAGGGCTATTTTTTGGCATGCCCCATTAATACTATTTTGCCTATATCTTGCAAATAATGTCAACATGCCAAATTTTCATGAATTTCTGATGCTAGGGGTTAATAGCAAATTCTACAGTGAATAACAGATAAGGGATGTACTAGTAATATTGTCCATATGGCAAAATGCGGCATCTCACTTTGGCACTTCTGGCGGCATCTCCAGCAGGCAGTGACTTTATTCAGCAGCATATATATATATACACACACACACACACACATATATATATACATATATATATATATATATATATATATATATATATATGTTAGATGCAATCAAAATTGTTCAACACCAATACAATTTTGCTGCTGAGAACAAAAATATTATTTGAGTGATTCCGATGAAGTTGATGAAAAAATCTAACTGGCTCTAACCATATGTGTTCACAAAATTATTCAACCCACACAAGTAAAATTTTGTGCAGAATCTTTTATTCTTTAGAACCTCCAATAAATGCTGCCTTTAAGCGCAGCTTTGAAGCTTCTGTCACCTCTCTGCTGCAATCATAGCCCATTACTTGATTGAAAAATTTACATTTTATCAATGCTTTTTACAAATTCCACCAAATATTTTCAATGAGATTTCAATCTGAAGACTGTTCAGCATATTCAAGTCAGCCTTTTATATTCTTGGTCAAGAGTGCAATTCGGCAAAGCTGGATGGATGGATAGATGGAAGGAAGATAGACAAGTGGTTGGATGGATGGATAGATGGATGGATAGATGGATGGATGGATGGATGGATGGATGGATGGATGGAAGATTGACAAGTGATTGGTTGATTGGTTGGATGGATGGACGGACAAATGGACGGACAAATGGATGGATAGACGGATGGAAGATGGACAAGTGGTTGGAAGGATGTATGGATGGATGGATGGTTGACGAATGGATGGATGGATGGATGGATGGAAGATTCACAAGTGGTTGGTTGATTGGTTGGATGGATGGACGGACAAATGGATGGATAGACGGATGGAAGATGGACAAGTGGTTGGATGGATGGATGGATGGATGGATGGTTGACGAATGGACGGACAAGTGGATGGATGGATGGATGGATGGATGGTTGACGAATGGACGGACAAGTGGATGGATGGATGGATGTTAGATTGACAAGTGGTTGGATGGATGGATGGGTGGATGGATGGATGGATGGATGGATGGACAGATGGATGTCAAGCCATCACAGTATAGCGAGTATGTGACCCTATTGACATCAGCAGACTCGGTTTCACACTTTGAAATACTTTTCCAGGCCTTTAATACAGCTTTCAACAGTTGCTTGTTTTTAAAGTTTCTGCTGTTAGTCTGCTCTTCAGATGAAATGCTTGTTCAGTCTGATATGTGTCATATAGTGGAGCATAAAAACTTTAATAACAAAATTTAAGATAAATTCTAACAAATGACAGTCCTGTGGTATACTTGTATTTTATTGAAATGTAGTTAAAAAAAAAACAAAAAAACATTACATTGAATTATGTAATTGGCCAGCGGCAGGTGCAGAAGAAGAAAGTCTGTGGCCAAAAGTTATGGTTATCTGCAGTGTGTTGAGCGCTCTTATTTTCAGGAACGAAATTTTGAGAAAAGCAGGTTTAACCCTCTGAGGTTCTTCATTTATGAATCACACTCAGGACCTTCAGGTCAAAAATGACCCGGAGGGTGGGATTCAGGTATACTTTTTTTCAGTAAAATCAATCAAATTTTGATATTTGATATTCAAATTTTGGTATTTTTGTTCAATAATATTTTTTCTTTCTTTTTTGGTGTTTTGAGAGAATTTTATGATAAAAATGATTTGTTTTATACATTTATTTATTGCTTTTCTTAATTAATTTTTATGCAATAATTATAAATTTTTTCCCATTGAATATAATAAAACATATATATATATATATATATATATATATGTAATTTTTTTTATTTTATTATTAATGCTGTATTTTATTTTAAAGTACAGCTAAGGCCTATAGAAAACAATTTTTGAAATTAGATTGGTGCCATCTGGTGGACAAATTAAGCATTTTTATCATGCAATAGCACATTTTTACCACTATAGAGAATTTACAGCTCTCTGTAGAAAGGCTTGTGAATTCTAGTGATTTTTGCAAATATTTGCCTATTTATTTCAGGTTGTGGATTTTAATATATAATCACAGATTCTCAAAGACTATTTTTGTCAAGTTTTTTTTTTTTGTTTGGTTGGTTTAAATGGTAATTTCAAGTGCCAGTTTTACTTTATAATACAGTCAAACCTGAACATTGCACTAGAAAGAGAACAAATGGAAAGCATTTTGTTACCCATTGTTTTAATTCTAACTTAATAAAAAAAATTACATTATTTCAATCATAACATATTTTTAATAACCTTTTATTATAAAAATTTCCATTAAAATTATTTTTTGCAATTCAATGAACAGTAACTCTTCAAAATTGCCAATAGCAATTATGAACAAAAACAAAAATAACAGCAAACGTATAATAATTTTCAAACAGTACATGTAAATGGAAAATAGAAAATAAAAAAAGTGTTTTAAATACCATCATAACTACATATTTACATATTATTATGTCCATATTATTTAAATTGAATGAACAGTAACTAAACTAACAGTTATCAAACTAAATTAATTATACTAACTATAAACTAAAAATGATCAAAACAGTAAATTATCAAACAGTAAATTAGATAAATTTAAAAAATCATTCTAACTATATTTACATATCATTTACAAACTAATTAACACAGGTTGTCACACATCACAATAGAGTGTCCCTTACAAATTGGAATGTGGCACTTTGAGCAAACGATGCCTGTTTTCAAATCGTGTGGTAACCACTTTCTGCATCTTCTTCTTTTGGCGGGGGAGGGACCATCTTTGGAGGGACCAGCTCGTGAGGGACCAGCTCGGGAGGGACCAGCTTGGGAGGGACCATCTTTGGAGGGACCAGCTCGGGAGGGACCATCTTTGGAGGGACCAGCTCGGGAGGGACCAGCTCGGGAGGGACCAGCTTGGGAGGGACCAGCTTGGGAGGGACCATCTTTGGAGGGACCAGCTCGGGAGGGACCAGCTCGGGAGGGACCATCTTTGGAGGGACCAGCTTGGAAGGGACCATCTTTGGAGGGACCAGCTTGGGAGGGACCATCTTTGGAGGGACCAGCTTGGGAGGGACCATCTTTGGAGGGACCAGCTCGGGAGGGACCATCTTTGGAGGGACCAGCTTGGGAGGGACCAGCTCAGGAGGGACCATCTTTGGAGGGACCAGCTCGGGAGGGACCATCTTTGGAGGGACCAGCTCGGGAGGGACCATCTTTGGAGGGACCAGCTCGGGAGGGACCAGTTCGGGAGGGACCAGCTTGGGAGGGACCAGCTCGGGAGGGACCAGCTTGGGAAGGACCATCTTTGGAGGGACCAGCTTGGGAAGGACCATCTTTGGAGGGACCAGCTTGGGAGGGACCAGCTCGGGAGGGACCAGCTTGGGAGGGAGTGTTGCAATACGCCTGAAGGTTACTAGGGAAGAATTCCATCCTTTGATCTCTGTGTGTGTGTGTGTGTGTGTACGCGTGTTCAAGAGAGAGAGAGACATAGTATGTGACTTTTGAATTTTGGACCCAATGTCTCCCCTTTATTTTATTCATTGATTTTATTTCACATATTCTCATATTTCTCTGTTACAGGCTCACCAGTCTAGTATTTCCTTGTGTGTGTGTCAACACCCACTGAGCAAATTAAGTCCAGAAGACGTCTTTTTGAGGTCTTGTCTCAGGTTGAAAAGACGTTCATTGAGGGGCCAGAATGAAAGTTTTTATGACGTCTTTTTTTGACGTCTTCTGGACATCCGATATAGACGAAACACGCAGAATCACCAAAGGAGAAAAAATCACAATTTTTAAGCCACCATCGTGGAGATGAGTGTTTGCTTTAGTTGGGCTCTTGACCCTTGACTTCTTAATATTAGAGTTTGTTTGGGCTGTTAACTAAGTCATAACAGTTAGACAAGTAAAGAGAAATGATCAGGTGTCAATTATGATTTCACATAATCATTTATGACCTGAATCACTGATCTCATTTAGAGCCCAATCTCTGAGTTAGATTTACGTTATTGATTACAGCAGAACTGTGATTCTACAGCTGAAGATCAACTTTATCAATATAATCTGGAGGTTTTCACAGGATTAAAAAAAAACCTTTCTTTTAGGCACACACAGACATCAAGAATCAGTCTGTGAATCTCAACGACGGTGACAAGCAACATATTCTGATCAACAGATCAACTCTGAACATTAGAAAACAAGCTACTAAAAAGTCACATAAAAACAGAAAAATTTAAATAGTGAGAATAAAGAAAATTCCTAAGAAAATTCAGCTCATAATTTATTCATGAAGCAATGCATGATGGGAGCCATGGGTGAATTTTGATTGGTGGCTCCCAGAATGCACTGCAACATGCTTTTTGATGGTCACCACTGTTGAGATTCACAGTCTGATTTTTTTTTTTTTCATGTGAATCGTATTGTAAAAGTTGATCTTCAGCTGTAGAATCACAGTGCTGCTGTAATCAATAATGTAAATCTAACTCAGAGATTGAGCTCTAAATGAGTTCAGTGATTCAAGTCAAATAATGATCATGTGAAATCAGAACCAACACCTGATCATTTCTCTTTGCTTGTCTTGCTGTTATAACTCAGTTACAACAGCCCAAACAAATTTGAATATAATAAGTCAAGGGACAAGAGCCCAACTAAAGCAAACACTCATCTCCACGGTGGTGGCTTAAAAATTGTGATTTTTCTCCTTTGGTGATTCTGTGTGTTCATCTATATCGGATATTCAGAAGACGTCAAAAAAAGACGTCATAAAAACTTTCATTCTGGCCCCTCAGTGGATGTCTTTTCAACCTGAGACAAGACCTCAAAAAGACGTCTTCTGGACATGTGACTTTTGCATTTTGGATCCAATGTCTCCCCTTTGATTCATTGATTTTATTTCACATATTCTCACATTTCTCTGTTACAGTTTCACTAGTCTCATATTTCCCTATGTGTGTGTGTGTGTGTGTCTATTTTGCAACCTTGATGGCTTACAGCCTCATGCTTTCATTGCTGTGCACTTTATTTCTTACATTGATGAATAATTGCTTTTATTTCACACATTTCCCAAAATTAGCTTTTGCAATGACACACTTTCATTTGTGTGATCGTGTGTTTTTGTGTGTATAAGTGTGTGTGTGTTAATTTTTTTGTCTGTTTTGCACTCTTGGTGTTTTAGAGATTCACCCCTTCACTGTTGTGTGCTTTTTTTCTGCATCGTGGCTGATTTGTAGATTGTACACACACAAAAACTCAGTATTTTCATATTTTTGCCAATTTCCCATTCATTTCCTATGGCGGGTCATTTTTGACACCGAAGACCCTGAGTGTGACTATTTTTTTTTACGACCACTTAGACTTTTCAAATCCTGTCCCCAATGTTTTTGGGTGTTCATATACCAAGTACCAATAAAGTCACCAAGTTTCGGACCATTCCGATGAAGCTACGATTTTTAACAATTTAAAAAAAAAAAAAAATCTCGGGTCATAAATGACCAAAGAACCTCAGAGGGTTAAATAACTTTTGCCTAGACATGAAAATGCACCTTCCAAACATAAATGGTTGTATTTCAAGAATGCTTGGAATAGACCTAAGGTTGTTTTTTTTTTTTTTAAAGAAGACACTTGTCAGATTATTGTAGAAGTTAAATAAATTAGGAAAGTGAAATAAATTAATGCAAGATATAAAAGTGTAGGTTTTTTAAAATGTAAAAATATAATTGTTTATATTTTACAATAATACATTTAAAAAATGTTTTACTCTTAAATGCAAGAAAATCTAAGCCAACAATGTCTACATTACAAATTTTATGTAGAAATATTTAAAAAATTAGTTTTCAGTAATATTTTGTTTGGGCGCAGTACCAAACTTTTTCCACTAGATGACACCCAAGCGCCATTATTGACAATTTAATGGCGCATCCATTTATTTGAGGGATCTGAACCATATATTTCCATATTTACATACATTTATGAAGTACACATCCTATTCAGAAGTAGTATGGGCAGTTTTTCAACATGTGATTTGAATTTAACCTCTAAAAAACATATAATTACAACATGTGTATTCATTATAGATCCATTTTAATAAAACAATTCTTTTTTGGGCAGTAGTTTGACTAACGTGAAATTTGCATTAATACACCTTTTCCCAGATCGCATCACACACTCAGACACAGACACACACACACACACACACACACACACACACACACACACACACACACACACACACACACACACAGCGGGGGCGAATTATGTAATTGGCCCGCGACTGGTGCTGCCGAAGAAGGTCCATGCTGCTGGAAATGCCGCTGTGAGATGCCGATGCCTCATTTTTGCGCCAGGCCCTACAGGTGAAGTTCACTTTAATAGCTGTAAATGTCTTTATTTTAGCCTATGCCTACTTCTCGAAAGCTGTAGCTCAACATCACTTTGTCTACCCTAACCTGCAGTGTCAATGTAAATTCACTATCTTATGAATAAAATACTGTCAAGATTCGAAATTGTTGTTTTACTCACCTGTTCTGACCGCGAAAGAAAAGACAGAAAAATGCAGAAGCTGGGAAAAAACCATTGCAGGAAAAATTATGATCATTACAAAATATTACAAATATATAGCCTATATATAATCTTATCACTTGCAGTAGCCTAATATAAGCGGAATAATCAACGCTATCTCACAACCAATTTTTAGGTATTTGACCAGGTGGCTAATTAGTACTAACTGTACGTCCTTACTCGATCGATGCGATCGCGAAAGCAACTCGGATACACTGTTTATTTCAAATTAAAAGCCAAGCATAGGCACTTCAGATTTTTTTTTTAAAACCCGGCCCAAAGAATAAATAAATAAATAGATAGGCTAAATTAAATTGTTCTTTAACAAAAAAAAAAAAAAAAAGTAATTACAAAACTACTTTTACATAAAACTTTTTCATTAGCATTCATTGTTGGTAAGGGTACAAGTTAACTTTTTATTATTTTTCCCCCCACATGTTCCATTTAATTCTGTAGAACATTCTTTTATATTTAGATAACGATTTTCATGATTTATCAAAACATTATGTTCTTATGATAAATCAACTTAGATAATGTTATTCAAATAAAATATATTTAGTTTTTTATATATTAATTTCTATAATTACACTTGTAATTACACTATTGACCCATCCCTTAACCCTTACCCCTATCCTTAAACCTACCCATCCCACCAAAGCTTTCCCTAACCTTACCCGTATCCACCTCAATAGCAGCAAATGTGTTTTACAATTCAATATGAACCCAATAAGTACATTGTACTTATTTTTGATGCAAGTACATATGAGTTAAGGCCACTTAATATAAAGTGGGACCATATTTTTCTCTTGTGGCCAGTACATAAAAAAAAACACTGTTAATCATTTAAATTATAGGCCTAATTAATGTCATTGTATAATAAAACAAATCTTATTAAAAAAAAAAATCTAAAGGAAAATAGGCTAATAGCCTAATCTTTTCTTCACATCTTATCTTAACAGCACGTCAGTTATGGGGTAATGTGCTATGAAATTACTGAGGATGAAATGTGGCATATTATAATATTAATTTATTAATAAAAGTAGCCTAAACAAATATTAATAGAATAGAATGGAAAAGGCCTAAAATAATTGGAAATGCTAAATGATCTTAATATTGCCTATATTTTTTGTTTTTGTTTTGACAATATCATTTTGATGCAACTCAGCAAGTTGAATTTTGAACTTGTGGTAAACTTGTCAAGGATTGATTATGTAATAAAATATTAACATGGGGGTTAACCAATTTCAGTATGCAATAAATACAAATATAATGAGAAAATGTCACGTTAAATGACTCGAGATTCAGTTGCAAGCATACAAATATTTATTAAGGAAGATAACGTGAACAACAGCTGAGTAACAAAGGAGGTCGTGGGTGCTGATGGTGTCTTCGGTAGTGCAGGGACTAAAATGGGTGGATGAATGAATTGCAAGACAGAAGTCCAGTGATAATGTGATCCACAAACGACAGGCAGTCCAAACACAGCGGGAACACTGGAGCACAGTACACAAGAGATCAGGTGACACTATACAAAGAACAAGAGTGAGCAGCAACAACAACAAAACAAAATATCACCTGTAGTAAGTCATTCTAGTCACTAGGAAGGTACTACAAGCTTTGGATCTTGAAAAAACCCTTTTGGTGAATTACTGTAATGATTTTTCTAGAAATATTTGTGTACTGTACATACAGTAAGGTGTAAATTGGTCAAATATCACCTGTAGTAAGTCAGTCTGGTCTCTAGGAAGGTACTACAAGCTTTGGAACTTGAAAAAACCCTTTTGGTGAATTAAAGTAATGATTTTTCTAGAAATATTTGTGTACTGTACATACAGTAAGGGGTAAATTGGTCAAATATCACCTGTAGTAAGTCAGTCTAGTCACTAGGAAGGTACTACAAGCTTTGGAACTTAAAAAAACCCTTTTGGTGAATTACTGTAATGATTTTTCTAGAAATATTTGTGTACTGTACATACAGTAAGGGGTAAATTAGTCAAATATCACCTGTAGTAAGTCAGTCTAGTCACTAGGAAGGTACTACAAGCTTTGGATCTTGAAAAAACCCTTTTGGTGAATTACAGTAATGATTTTTCTAGAAATATTTGTGTACTGTACATACAGTAAGGGGTAAATTGGTAACATTTCACCTGTAGTAAGTCAGTCTAGTCACTAGGAAGGTACTACAAGCTTTGGATCTTGAAAAAACCCTTTTGGTGAATTACAGTAATGATTTTTCTAGAAATATTTGTGTACTGTACATACAGTAAGGGGTAAATTGGTAACATTTCACCTGTAGTAAGTCAGTCTAGTCACTAGGAAGGTACTACAAGCTTTGGAACTTAAAAAAACCCTTTTGGTGAATTACTGTAATGATTTTTCTAGAAATATTTGTGTACTGTACATACAGTAAGGGGTAAATTGGTCAAATATCACATGTAGTAAGTCAGTCTGGTCTCTAGGAAGGTACTACAAGCTTTGGAACTTGAAAAAACCCTTTTGGTGAATTAAAGTAATGATTTTTCTAGAAATATTTGTGTACTGTACATACAGTAAGGGGTAAATTGGTCAAATATCACCTGTAGTAAGTCAGTCTAGTCACTAGGAAGGTACTACAAGCTTTGGATCTTGAAAAAACCCTTTTGGTGAATTAAAGTAATGATTTTTCTAGAAATATTTGTGTACTGTACATACAGTAAGGGGTAAATTGGTCAAATATCACCTGTAGTAAGTCAGTCTGGTCACTAGGAAGGTACTACAAGCTTTGGAACTTGAAAAAACCCTTTTGGTGAATTAAAGTAATGATTTTTCTAGAAATATTTGTGTACTGTACATACAGTAAGGGGTAAATTGGTCAAATATCACCTGTAGTAAGTCAGTCTGGTCTCTAGGAAGGTACTACAAGCTTTGGAACTTGAAAAAACCCTTTTGGTGAATAACAGTAATGATTTTTCTAGAAATATTTGTGTACTGTACATACAGTAAGGGGTAAATTGGTCAAATATCACCTGTAGTAAGTCAGTCTGGTCTCTAGGAAGGTACTACAAGCTTTGGAACTTGAAAAAACCCTTTTGGTGAATTACAGTAATGATTTTTCTAGAAATATTTGTGTACTGTACATACAGTAAGGGGTAAATTGGTCAAATATCACCTGTAGTAAGTCAGTCTAGTCACTAGGAAGGTACTACAAGCTTTGGAACTTAAAAAACCCTTTTGGTGAATTACTGTAATGATTTTTCTAGAAATATTTGTGTACTGTACATACAGTAAGGGGTAAATTGGTCAAATATCACCTGTAGTAAGTCAGTCTAGTCACTAGGAAGGTACTACAAGCTTTGGATCTTGAAAAAACCCTTTTGGTGAATTACAGTAATGATTTTTCTAGAAATATTTGTGTACTGTACATACAGTAAGGGGTAAATTGGTAACATTTCACCTGTAGTAAGTCAGTCTAGTCACTAGGAAGGTACTACAAGCTTTGGATCTTGAAAAAACCCTTTTGGTGAATTACAGTAATGATTTTTCTAGAAATATTTGTGTACTGTACATACAGTAAGGGGTAAATTGGTAACATTTCACCTGTAGTAAGTCAGTCTAGTCACTAGGAAGGTACTACAAGCTTTGGAACTTAAAAAAACCCTTTTGGTGAATTACTGTAATGATTTTTCTAGAAATATTTGTGTACTGTACATACAGTAAGGGGTAAATTGGTCAAATATCACATGTAGTAAGTCAGTCTGGTCTCTAGGAAGGTACTACAAGCTTTGGAACTTGAAAAAACCCTTTTGGTGAATTAAAGTAATGATTTTTCTAGAAATATTTGTGTACTGTACATACAGTAAGGGGTAAATTGGTCAAATATCACCTGTAGTAAGTCAGTCTAGTCACTAGGAAGGTACTACAAGCTTTGGAACTTAAAAAAACCCTTTTGGTGAATTACTGTAATGATTTTTCTAGAAATATTTGTGTACTGTACATACAGTAAGGGGTAAATTGGTCAAATATCACCTGTAGTAAGTCAGTCTAGTCACTAGGAAGGTACTACAAGCTTTGGATCTTGAAAAAACCCTTTTGGTGAATTACAGTAATGATTTTTCTAGAAATATTTGTGTACTGTACATACAGTAAGGGGTAAATTGGTAACATTTCACCTGTAGTAAGTCAGTCTAGTCACTAGGAAGGTACTACAAGCTTTGGATCTTGAAAAAACCCTTTTGGTGAATTACAGTAATGATTTTTCTAGAAATATTTGTGTACTGTACATACAGTAAGGGGTAAATTGGTAACATTTCACCTGTAGTAAGTCAGTCTAGTCACTAGGAAGGTACTACAAGCTTTGGAACTTAAAAAAACCCTTTTGGTGAATTACTGTAATGATTTTTCTAGAAATATTTGTGTACTGTACATACAGTAAGGGGTAAATTGGTCAAATATCACATGTAGTAAGTCAGTCTGGTCTCTAGGAAGGTACTACAAGCTTTGGAACTTGAAAAAAACCCTTTTGGTGAATTAAAGTAATGATTTTTCTAGAAATATTTGTGTACTGTACATACAGTAAGGGGTAAATTGGTCAAATATCACCTGTAGTAAGTCAGTCTCGTCACTAGGAAGGTACTACAAGCTTTGGATCTTGAAAAAACCCTTTTGGTGAATTAAAGTAATGATTTTTCTAGAAATATTTGTGTGCTGTACATACAGTAAGGGGTAAATTGGTCAAATATCACCTGTAGTAAGTCAGTCTGGTCACTAGGAAGGTACTACAAGCTTTGGAACTTGAAAAAACCCTTTTGGTGAATTACAGTAATGATTTTTCTAGAAATATTTGTGTACTGTACATACAGTAAGGGGTAAATTGGTCAAATATCACCTGTAGTAAGTCAGTCTGGTCTCTAGGAAGGTACTACAAGCTTTGGAACTTGAAAAAACCCTTTTGGTGAATAACAGTAATGATTTTTCTAGAAATATTTGTGTACTGTACATACAGTAAGGGGTAAATTGGTCAAATATCACCTGTAATAAGTCAGTCTGGTCTCTAGGAAGGTACTACAAGCTTTGGAACTTGAAAAAACCCTTTTGGTGAATTACAGTAATGATTTTTCTAGAAATATTTGTGTACTGTACATACAGTAAGGGGTAAATTGGTCAAATATCACCTGTAGTAAGTCAGTCTAGTCACTAGGAAGGTACTACAAGCTTTGGAACTTAAAAAAACCCTTTTGGTGAATTACTGTAATGATTTTTCTAGAAATATTTGTGTACTGTACATACAGTAAGGGGTAAATTGGTCAAATATCACCTGTAGTAAGTCAGTCTAGTCACTAGGAAGGTACTACAAGCTTTGGATCTTGAAAAAACCCTTTTGGTGAATTACAGTAATGATTTTTCTAGAAATATTTGTGTACTGTACATACAGTAAGGGGTAAATTGGTAACATTTCACCTGTAGTAAGTCAGTCTAGTCACTAGGAAGGTACTACAAGCTTTGGATCTTGAAAAAACCCTTTTGGTGAATTACAGTAATGATTTTTCTAGAAATATTTGTGTACTGTACATACAGTAAGGGGTAAATTGGTAACATTTAACCTGTAGTAAGTCAGTCTAGTCACTAGGAAGGTACTACAAGCTTTGGAACTTAAAAAAACCCTTTTGGTGAATTACTGTAATGATTTTTCTAGAAATATTTGTGTACTGTACATACAGTAAGGGGTAAATTGGTCAAATATCACATGTAGTAAGTCAGTCTGGTCTCTAGGAAGGTACTACAAGCTTTGGAACTTGAAAAAACCCTTTTGGTGAATTAAAGTAATGATTTTTCTAGAAATATTTGTGTACTGTACATACAGTAAGGGGTAAATTGGTCAAATATCACCTGTAGTAAGTCAGTCTAGTCACTAGGAAGGTACTACAAGCTTTGGATCTTGAAAAAACCCTTTTGGTGAATTAAAGTAATGATTTTTCTATAAATATTTGTGTACTGTACATACAGTAAGGGGTAAATTGGTCAAATATCACCTGTAGTAAGTCAGTCTGGTCACTAGGAAGGTACTACAAGCTTTGGAACTTGAAAAAACCCTTTTGGTGAATTACAGTAATGATTTTTCTAGAAATATTTGTGTACTGTA
Source organism: Megalobrama amblycephala (assembly GCF_018812025.1). NCBI lineage: Eukaryota > Metazoa > Chordata > Actinopteri > Cypriniformes > Xenocyprididae > Megalobrama > Megalobrama amblycephala. The sequence continues at coordinate 18,346,898 of NC_063054.1, read as the reverse complement.
CATACAGTAAGGGGTAAATTGGTCAAATATCACCTGTAGTAAGTCAGTCTGGTCTCTAGGAAGGTACTACAAGCTTTGGAACTTGAAAAAACCCTTTTGGTGAATAACAGTAATGATTTTTCTAGAAATATTTGTGTACTGTACATACAGTAAGGGGTAAATTGGTCAAATATCACCTGTAGTAAGTCAGTCTGGTCTCTAGGAAGGTACTACAAGCTTTGGAACTTGAAAAAACCCTTTTGGTGAATAACAGTAATGATTTTTCTAGAAATATTTGTGTACTGTACATACAGTAAGGGGTAAATTGGTCAAATATCACCTGTAGTAAGTCAGTCTGGTCTCTAGGAAGGTACTACAAGCTTTGGAACTTGAAAAAACCCTTTTGGTGAATTACAGTAATGATTTTTCTAGAAATATTTACGTACTGTACATACAGTAAGGGGTAAATTGGTCAAATATCACCTGTAGTAAGTCAGTCTGGTCTCTAGGAAGGTACTACAAGCTTTGGATCTTGAAAAAACCCTTTTGGTGAATTACAGTAATGATTTTTCTAGAAATATTTGTGTACTGTACATACAGTAAGGGGTAAACTGGTAACATTTCACCTGTAGTAAGTCAGTCTAGTCACTAGGAAGGTACTACAAGCTTTGGATCTTGAAAAAACCCTTTTGGTGAATTACTGTAATGATTTTAAAGTAATTTCAAATTATACAAATTAGACGTTTTTAAGAAGTTGGGGAATTGACAGACGTTCCCTTAGTCATGCACCGTGATCATGCACTGTGAAAGCGCTTTAAAGCATACATATGCATCTGTAATACCCGTAGGTGGTTTTGAGTGATTTTTTTTATGTTGATATACAGAAGTTTCATAATTGTTAAAACTATTTATAGTATTCATATCTCTGAAAGATTGTCGTCTTTGTAGTACAGTGGCAAGGGAAAGCGAAAATCCGGCGAATATCAAACCTAAAACTAACTTTACCCCGCTATCATAGCGTACTTGTCTTTTAGATGTACATTTTATCTATTGAGGCCTTTAACACAACTACAAACTATTTGTTTCTCAACTAGATTAGACATTTATTTTTTAGGGTGAATGTCTTAGATGTCTCTCTATTTGACGCTGGCAAACAAATTAGTTAAATAAGGTGTTGATTAGTGGGACATCTAAAACTTTCTGGGAGGTAAGTATTCAGGACTGGAGTTGTAGGCTAATACTGCTCTACCACATGGTATAATTTCATAAACATGATTACATGCCTCAAAAGCTAAAACCAATCTGAATTCCTGACCCTTTATGCACTTTGTAGGTATTTATCTGGAGAGAGGAACAAAGACGAAAGGAAAAGTGCCATCTAAAACAACAGGCAGACAGTTCAGAAGAAACGGGTTGCGTTCAACCTACATGTGGCCACTCTTCTGTGCAAAGTGATGGATTTTCAGTGGAATTTCTGAAATGTAAGAAATACACACACATACCAAGATCTATTTTTCCTTTTATTATATACTTTTATTATTCTATATCTGTATCTGACTGTATCTATCATCCCTCTATCAGTCTCTTAGGGTGCGTTCACACTTGTCATGTTTGGTTCGATTAAAACGAACCCTGGTGCGGTTGCTCTGTTAGTGCGGTTCATTTGAACATATGTGAACGCTGCCATCCGAACCCCGGTGCGCATCAAACAAGCGGACCGAGACCGCTGAAAAGATGGGTCTCGGTCCGCTTCCAAACGAACTCTGGTGCGGTTCGAATGATATATGAACGCAACACGGACCAAAGACATGTAACCGAACCAAAAACAGGAAGATGAGACCCTAAAAAGGACAGAATCCTCACGCATGTCGGTTTTTCTCGTCATAGAGTTTGCTCTATGACAGGCATCAGTTTGCGAGTTTGCTCATCACAGGCATCAGACGCGCGTCTCCACACAGCAGATCGTTTGTGTGTGTGACGGATGGATTCCTGCCGCTGTTTTGACTACTTTACACATTTTATAAGCTCTTCACGAGTTCCCAACTGGCCAAAATACCATCACATGCAGGCTACGCCCCGCTACGCACACACAACGAGCGCATTTACCTCAGCAAACAGCATTGTTTTGGATGTTCGGTAAGTTCCGTCTCAAAATAGGCAATACGTCATAAAATCCGACCAATCACGTTGTGAATGTATCCCTGTGCCTTTAGGTTCGGTATCTTTTGGTTCGGTGATAAAATTGCCAATCTGAACGCTAACCGGACCAGGACTAAATGTTTTTTTTTCTTCTTTGGTCCGGACCAAATGAACCAAACAAACCGAACTACAAGTGTGAACGTACCCTTAAAGTATTATGTTTTGTAATATATCTAATGTATTGTCCTCTTTGTTCCTTTCAATATTTCTAGCCTCTCTTTGAATCCTGGGATGGAACATCATCTGGAGCAGAATTGTTCTTTTTTGATCGCAAGTTTGTTGGACTTGTTGTTTGGCCATGTTGGTATGTTCATGAAGTGATAAAAGTGATGTGGGTTTTAAGAAATGTTTTTATATGACCCTGTTGGTCAAGTTATAGTTATAATTGTATTTCTTTGTGTGAAGGGCCATGATGGCCAATAAGTAATTTAAAAACATTTTCATGACAAACTTTTGTCCCTTTAAAAAATAAAATGATTTTCTAAATAAAAAATAAATTCAAAATAATACACCTTTTATGGCATTTTTTTAATGTAAATTTGAAAGATATATTTATTACATTTTGACCTGTTTTTCAAGATTAAGAAGCATCATTTTTTTGGGAGGGGGGTGAATTAAGTTATGCATTATACAACACTTTATGCAGTTAAAATTTGTTTAAAGTTTATGCAGTTAATAGATTAAATTTAAAATTCAGCTCCCAGTCATTAAGTGAGCAATAGGGAAAATATATTGTATACTGCATTTTACATATTCTACTTGACTAAACTACTTGAATGTGTGTATTTGCTATTTAAAGAAGTATGTTAAATGCAGTATACAATATATTTTTTTTGTAAAAATGCAGTATACAAAATATATAAATTACTGTAAATTTTACAGTAAAATACTGGCAGCAGGGTTGCCAGCCAGTTACTGTAATTTTTACAGTAGTGTTTCTGTAATTTAATTTACAGAATTTTACTGTATTCTCGATTTTTAAATTATTTGTTGGTTTAACTTAAAGAATTATTTGTTGGTTTAACTTAAAGTATAGCCTGCCTAACCTGGTTGCCTTAAAATTTGAGTCCATTTAAACTAAAAAATTGAGTTGATACAAAGAAAGAGATTAGTTTATTCAACAGAAAATAGGGAATGGTTTAATATAGGGCAGATTAAACATATTGCCAGTCTAGGCACTATTGCCAGTCCCAAACCCACACACACACAAACATCTACACCCCACCCACCACCACCACCACCACCCCCCAAGAGGGAGTATTGGCACTTTATTTTCTCTACTTCAAGCACTGGACGTGCTGTCAGACACAGCTAATAATGGATTTGGAACACATTTATCAAAATGTTGAACTCAGAGATATTAAGGACAAATTTGGACCTCGAACACAGAATAAAAGTCAGGATGAAGGAAAAGATGAAAAGCGCAGTAAGCAGAAAATTACTTTAAACAAAAAATGGTGTCATTATGTTTGAGGAAATTGTTTGAGGAATTGTTACATACATGTTTCATTCTTTCTTTATACTGTAAAACGATCTACAGCATTATCTAAAACAAAGGTAGATTACCTAGAAAGGTTGATTTGAAACTTCATTTCTAATAATATTAAGAGTATTCACTGATATTTGTGTTTTTGTCCTGTTTTTTTCAGAAGGAAGATGTTTAATGTTGATTACAGCGTGTCTCGGGGTCATTTGTGTTCTTCTGCTGGTCTTCATCATACTGCAGCACATCAACCTCACAACTGAGAGAGACCTGTTAAAGAGTTACAAGAACACAGCTGAAGAGTTCAATCAGACTATCAACAGCTTACAGGACAATTACACTGATCTAAAGATTGAAAAAAACCAACTGCAGAACAACTTCACCTCTTTGAGTCAAAAGAAATTACAGCTGGAGCTTGAACTAAGGAAGTTATATGAACAAGGTTTGGACAAATGGATTTATATGTATATTTGCACTTTACGACACAACTGAGCTAAATTTGTTAACAAAATTTGAAGTTGGCTTGAGAAAGCCCAAAAGTGCTGACGACAATGAGTTTCTGCTCTCTTGAATGTTTCTCTGTGAGCACGATCTTCACGTGGTGTGTGAGCTACTGTCTTATGTGTGTTTGTGTGCCATAATTGATTGATTGATTGAAAAACTTTATTAATCCCGGTAGGGAAACTGATTTGCCATCAACTTCGACAATACAACCAACAAACTCAGCACACAGTTAACACACAGATAAATTAAGAAACAATGAATACATGATTAAGAACCAGTGAGACATGATACAGTTCCAGTTTTGAGAAAAAATTAACGGTGTTCATTAAAATATCTGACCGCTGCAGGGACAAAAGACCTTCTCATTCGTTCACTAGACTAGAGCACCGAGGCATTATCAATCGCTCACTGAAAGAGCTTCTAAGTCCTTTAAAAATGTTGTGTAGTGGATGGCCACATTAGATCATGTATTGCCACATTATCAATGTATTGCCACATTAGATCAATATAATTATACACATCCGATGGTCTAAAATCACTTGAATGTTCAAACTGGCAAGCCTTTAAACACATACAATATTGACCATCTTTCATGAGGACGCAAGCAAAAGTGATCTTGTATCACTGTCTGTATGTGTGTACGTTACAATGCAGTAGCGCATAAGAATGGCGATTAACTTACCTGTACAACAAACTGTGTAGAACGTGCATTCACCTGATCAATACTGAGTATCAAGATGGTACAAATATGTGGAGCACTCTATGAGTTTATTTGACATTTATTTGATATTTTGAACGGATGGAAAATGATAGTAAATGAGAGGATTTATTATACTGGGACTCCCTCCCATCTTTAGCATGAATTAACATGTTTTAACACATTGCTAGCATGAATTAGCACAATGCTAAAATGTTGTTAGCATGATAGATAGATAGATAGATAGATAGTATCATTTACAGTGTGTCCACGACATTTAAGTCGCAGCTATTAAATCTTCTCTCAGACCTTTTTAACACTATTTGCATTTCAGGATCTTCAGGTCTGGAGTCCAGAATAAGGATTGGAGACAAAGTCCGCGTGAAGACGTCTGTTGTTACTCCAACACACAAATGGGGAGCAGTCACTCACAAAAGCATTGGTGTTGTTAAAAGTAGGAGTACTAGCTGTCTTAATTACTAATATTAGGCATGCAAGACATTGTGATTTTTACTAAAATAAATGAAACAACAAAAAAAGTAGACTCACTGTGTATTACAGAGTGTGAATAAAGTACATGAGGAATTTATGATGATTTTGATCTTTTTAAATTCTGCAGAAGTTCAGGGTGAGTCTTTGACTATTGATTTCCCTGAGCATAAAAACTGGAATGGTATAATTTCAGAAATGGAGCTTGTGACCGGCACTTGTACAGGTAATCTTCCTATATGCATCTGACTGTACTTGTAAGTAAACATGCTTTCTGTAATATTTTTCTTATATCAGATTTGTCAACAAAAAAACATTTCAGTTGACATCAAGGTTGGAGACAGTGTCAGAGTGAAACCTTCCATAACTACACCAAAATATGAATGGGGCAGAGCCACACACAAGAGTGTGGGTGTGGTAAAAGGCAAGATCTGTGTATTATTCTCATAGACAGAACAAACTTAAGGAGATATAAACTGCTTTCATATTTTAACATTCACAGTACATTCACATTTAGTATACAAGGAGTTGCTCTTGGAAAAAATGTATTGTAAGTAGGTTTGTCCTCTGATCTGGCTAGAAATCAGTGTGATTGTGGATTTCCCAGAACACAAAGGCTGGAAAGGGATTCTTTCTGAAATGGAATTGACAGATGATTCAGGTCTGTTACATCAAGACATTTCTTTTTTTCTTTTTTTTTTCAACCAACCTGCAACCAAAATCTTAAGTCTTTCTGTTATATTTGTCTATACAGGCTGACGTTTCAGGATCTTCATGATGATGTGACTGAAGTTCCCTGGTCACAGAAACTTGCCTGTCTTTTTTCTTTTTCTTTTTTTTTTTTTTTGTGTGTGTAAGTTTGTAGTCATGTGTCTCTTTTAGATAATTCATTTTTGTTCAGATCTGCCCCCCCCCCCCCCTTTTTTTTTTTTTTTAACTGTTCTTCACTTTGACTCATGATTGCATATTTTAATTACCTTTATTAGCAACATGGGTGCTGTATTTTAAAAAAATGAATATATTTTCCATTTCTTTATTAAGAGGTAGGCTATATAACATTGATTGTAAATTATGAATTGAAATTTATGTTCCAGCTCAGGGAATGTGCATCATTCAGTTTTAACAAATTATTAATGAATTATACATATAATAATAAAATACAATATAATTGATAATAGGCTAATAATAATAAAAAATCCCTGTAAAAATACCATAAACAAATGGAAATAGTCCTGCTATATTAGTAGCCTATTTTTGTCTTTTGAGTGAACTTAATAAACTGTATATATATATATATATATATATATATTACGTATATGTGGCCCAGTTGAGAATGTGTCAAATAAACAACGGAGGCGAATTGTTATTACTTATAAATTAGTCGTGTTGACCAACAGTTTAATTGGTGTGCATTTTGTCTTCAGCGCCAAAACTACATTTCCCATCATGCTCTGTGGCTGCGTGACTCGCGCATTTACGCTCTTCATTTAGGCATTTTCGCTCTTTACTGCATTGCATAAACGTTAAAAAAAAATCTTGTTTGTTTGAAAAAGAGGAAATGTGTAACATGTAGATTAAATCCTTTGGAGTTTGTAAGTAGCCTACCCATTTTAAGAGGAGTTATTCACAGTTAGGCTATAAAGAGCAGCTATTAATCGGTGTCTCCATCTAGTGGTGATACTGGAAACCATTTAAGTTAAAAATTCAAAGATCTACCACTTTGACTTGAAGCACGCTCGTCTCTTTCTCTTATGAGAAAAATACAAAATATTTTTTTTTTTTTTTTTTTTTTTTACGCTTACCATCTTAATAAATAAGCCTTTACAACTGTATTATTGTTAACATAGCCTATTGGTGTAAAGACTATGACGAATCATTCCCTGCTTTCACTTTCATTCTCAAACTTTTACTTTCACTTCAGTTCACGGTTCTTTTCTGACACAAGTAGCTTTTGATAAAGACATGGCAGAGGCTATACTCGGAGATCACGACCAGTACAGCTGCTCGATATGTTTGGACTTGCTGAAGAATCCCGTGACAATTCCTTGTGGACACAGTTACTGTATGAGCTGTATCAATGAATGCTGGAATACAAAGGATCAGAAAGAGACCTATAAATGTCCACAGTGCAGACAGACCTTCAACTCAAAGCCTCCGCTCAACAGAAATACAATACTTGCTGAAATAATGGAGAAACTGAGGGACACAAAGCTACAAGTGTCAGAGACTCAAAGTCTTGCTGGACCTGGAGAGATTGCATGTGATTTCTGCTCTGGAGAAGTGTTCAAAGCTGTCAAGTCTTGTCTGGAGTGTCGAGCCTCTTACTGTGAAACACACTTACATCCACACTATAACGTTCCTGCCCTGAAGAAACACAAGCTGGTGAAAGCTACCGTCATGCCAATATGCTCCAAACATGACAAGCTCCTTGAGGTTTTCTGTAGAACAGACCAGATTTGTGTCTGCATGCACTGCTTAATGGATGACCATAAGGGACATGACACAGTGCCGTCTACAATAGAGCGCAATGAGAAACAGGTGAAGATGTCCATCATTTTTTCTTCAATAACTCATAACAAAACGCTTTCACAAATGTTTTCAGTGAGATTAAACAGACTGTGATTGATTTGCCCTTAGATGAAACTCACAGACACTCAGACTAAAGTCAAGCAGACAATCCAGGCAAAAGAAAAAGAGCTGCAGAAGATGAAAGTGGACATCACGTCACATTCAGTAAGTTCTAGGGTAAAACAAATAACATTCACTTTTAAACCGAATGGTTTATCAGCTGAAACAAGGGTTAATCACTGGGGTGATGGATCTTGCAATTGTAAATAACTGTGAAAAGATAACATTTTGGTTTTGTTTTGGTTCTCATCAGGATTCTGCAAAGGATGCTGTGAAGAACAGTAAGAGAGTCTTCACTGAATTAGTCAAACTTATTGAGAAAAGAAGTAATGAAGTAATTGAAAAGATAAAAGCTCAAGAAAAGGCCGATCTGGATCAGGGTGCAAAACTACAAGATAAGCTGGAGGAGGAAATTTCTCAGCTGAAGAAGAGGGAAGGAGTCCTAGATACACTTCTACAGACAGATGACAACATCCACTTTCTTCAGGTACAACCACCATACGCAATGTGATTATATATTAAGAGTCTGAGTTATCATACATTATAGAGTGCAGTCGGGTTCTGTTAATAAAAATCCCATTTGATTTTTAATGATAACTTTAAAGACAGAGATACTGTGAGCTACTAATTGCTTCTGTTGAAGCCGCCAGTCACCATTATTTCAACTTATTTTTTAAATATTCATGTTCAACAGTGGTTTTCCTTGTGCAAATCTACATTACTCATGATTCTGCAGAGAAATCTCCACCAATCAGAGAATCGAAACAAACAGATCATGCCAAAAGAACCCTTTAGCATCCGCCCACTCCCATGAAGCACTGTGACTGATGTAATAGTCAATTCACCTTCATTCTCAAACTATTTAAATTTTTGTATATATTTTAAACCTAAAATATGTTGTTTCTATAGCTATACACAAATATTTTAATCAATGGTTTTATATTTCTCCATTGTTTTGTATTTTTTAAATTATGTAATTCGCAATGCTTCAAGGTACTGTAAATCTTTCTCTCATTAAAGCCGTTGACACGGTTTTGAATCTTTGACCCTTTGTCCAATTATCAAATACTTTTTTGTTTCAGATCAAAGTAGGTAATTTTCAGATTTTCCTCATAGCTGCTTGGTTTGGTTCATGGCTTATAACTCTTTAAAGGATTAGTCCACTTTCAAATAAAATTTTCCTGATAATTTACTCACCCCCATGTCATCCAAGATGTTCATGTCTTTCTTTCTTCAGTCAAAAAGAAATTGAGGTTTTTGATGAAAACATTCCAGGATTATTCTCCTTACAGTGGATTTCAATGGGCACCAAACAGTTGAAGGTCAAAATTACAGTTTCAGTGCAGCTTCAAAGGGCTTTAAACGACACCAGACGAGGAATAAGGGTCTTATCCAGTGAAACAATCTGTCATTTTTAAAAAAAAAATACAACTCTATATGCTTTATATAAACAGATGATCGCCTTGCACGTGCTTCCGCTTTCCGTATTCTTCACAAAGCTTACTCTGTATGTCCTACGCCTTTCCTATTCGGAAAAAAAACTAAACTGGCGCCGTGTTCATTCCATAAGTAGAATAGGGAAGAACCTTATTCCTCATCTGGTATTGTTTAAAGCCCTTTGAAGCTGCACTGAAACTAATTTTGACCTTCAACCTTTTGGAGGCCATTGAAGTCCACTATAAGGAGAAAAATCCTGGAATGTTTTCATCAAAAACCTTAATTTATTTTCAACAGATCAAAGAAAGATTTGAACATCTTGGATGACATGGGGGTGAGTAAATTATCAGGAAAATTTTATTTGAAAGTGGACTAATCCTTTAACAAAGACTTTCATATGGGAAACCAAGGCTGCTGAAAAAGTGACTTGCACTCTATTACACAGCTCTCTGGCATGCTTCATTTTGATTGGTCATTTGCGGCATTCATCAGTCAGATAGTTCCTAATATTCTCCGTTATCTATAGCAATGCTGTATAACTAAAACCGGTGTTACATTTATGTCTCTTGTATCACACCACAGATTCATGCTCTTATGTTTCACAAAAAACAAAACTGGCAATATCTAGCATCTCAGTAATTGATTGTGATGTGTGAAAGTTGCTAGATATAGATCTTTTCTACATGTTGCACTACTTTTAAGTTTTCCAGTCTATGACACATTAGAAAAACTAAATTAAATTTTTATTAATTAAACTATTGATGCATTTTTCTGCAGAATTATGAGTCTGTATCCTCTTCTTCTGGGTCTAATGGCTTCCCCAGTCACTCTTTTAAGCCTTGCTGCTCTTATACGGATGTAAACAAACTTGTCTGTGAACTTAAAGAGCGACTGGAGACTGTTTTCAACCAGGAAATAAATGAAACATTTAAAAAAGGTAAAATCACTAAGGAATACTTTCACTGGTCATATTTTTATTGTACCTATAATGTAATAGGCCTATAATATATTGTACCAGTTTCAGATCTGACAACAAAGAGCAATCCAGTTTGCATTAAGGATGAAGACAGTGTCAAAGTGAAGTCTTCTGTTAAAACACACGTATCAGGTAAAGGTGTCACACATAAGAGTGTGGTTGTGGTAAAAGGTAAGATCTGTATTATTCTCATGGACACAAATGGTACATTATTGTGCAAGGCATCACAAATGAATATGCGCAGCACACTCATTTACAAGTTCTTCTTTTAGATATTAACAGTGATGAGAGTTTGGTTGTCGACTTTAAACTTTTTGAGCCAGTAACTGATGATGATGAATGTGGTAAATATTCGAAGCAGGATTATAGAGTTTTTGTCATAGCTATCCAGCAAACATCTGATTAGATTAGAAGTATTTTTGCATGGAAACTCTTTGCTACAGAAATGTGTCATTTACATACTCAAGGATGCTATACTGTTTTAATACAGAGTGAGCCATTAAGAGTTTGAGATCGCCACATCAGTAAATGATAGCCTATGTTCTGCTCATTTTATTTCAGGATCTCTCACCTGCAATATTAAAATAGGAGACAAGGTCTGTGTGAAGCCATCTGTTGAAACTCCAAAATATCTATGGGGTTCGGTCAACCACAAAAGCACTGGCAGAGTTATAAGTAAGGGCAGTTAAGAACTTTCAGCTTAGTATAATTTATAATCACACATATATTAGGCAAGTATTAAAACATTTTCTCTCTCTAGGTGTGCAGGGTGAGACTGTAACAGTAGATTTCCCTGAGCAGGAAGGTTGGATTGGTGAAGTTTCTGAAATGGAGCTTGTAGTCAGTGCAGATTTAGGTATTATTGATTCATACATATACTATTTCAGTAATTCATCAGTGCTTAATGTGTGCCATTCTGTTCAGTTTAATCTACTTTATGTACATGGTCGATTTAATAGTGGTTAAAAATTTGTATTTTTGCACAATATAGATGAATGACAATATTTTTAAGAAATTACTAATTTGTGCAACATAGTCCATTGTTTTATTATGAAAATCAGTGGCATGATCTAATTCATTTGTATGGCACCACATGTGTAGTATAATTATATATTTTTCAATTTTTTTTCTATTTCACAAAAAGTTCAGTTTTATAAGCATTTTTTCACACTTGAATGTTTTACTTGTAGGTTTGCCTTGTGTAAATATAATAGTGTGAACTTTATTCCTAACTAGTTTCACTACTTCTTAGGCTCTGCCACTCATAACTGCTTCAAGATAGGAAACAGAGTCCGAGTGAGATCTTCAGTGAAAGAGCCAAAACATGGATGGGGATCAGTCACTCACAACAGCATCGGTGTCATTAAAAGTGAATACACTCAATATCCGTCAATGATTTTACTGAATTTTAATATACTGTGAGATACTTTAGTCTGAAATTACACAATTTATGCATCACATATACATCAAATCATTTTAGGGTTATTTATATCTTCTTCTATTTTCTGCAGAAATTCAAGGAGAGTCTTTGACTGTGGATTTCCCTGACCAGACGGATTGGACGGGTGTACTTTCAGAAATGGAGCTCATGAGTGGTGATGTTTCAGGTAATCTGCTGGATATTAGCATGTTATTGAACAAAAACATATGACCACTGCTACACTCTAAAAAATGCTGGGTTAAAAACAACCCAAGTTGGGTAGAAAAAATAGATAAACCCAGCAATTGGGTTGTTTTAACCCAGCGGATGTGTTAAAGGTGCCCTAGAACTTTTTTTAAAAAGATGTAATACAAGTCTAAGGTGTCCCCTGAATGTGTCTGTGAAGTTTCAGCTCGAAATACCCCATAGATTTTTTTAAATTAATTTTTTTAACTGCCTATTTTGGGGCATAATTGGGAATGAGCCGATTCAGAGTGTGTGGCCCTTTAAATCTCGTGCTCCACGCCCCAAGAGCTTGCGCTTGCCTTAAACAACATAAAAAAAGTTCAAACAGCTAATATAACGGTCAAAATGGATCTTTACAAAGTGTTTGTCATACAGCATGTCTAATCGAGTAAGTACAGTGTTTATTTTGATGTTTACATTGACTCTGAATAAGTTTGAGGCTATGCTCCGTGGCTAACGGCTAATGCTACACTGTTGGAGAGATTTATAAAGAATGAAGTTGTGTTTATGCATTATACAGACTGCAAGTGTTTAAAATGATAATTCGACGGCTCTTGTCTCCTTGAATACAGTAAGAAACGATGGTAACTTTAACCACATTTAACAGTCCATTTAACCACACAACAGTACATCAACAGCAACATGCTAACGAAACATTTAGAAAGACAATTTACAAATATCACTAAAAATATCATGATATCATGGATCATGTCAGTTATTATTGCTCCATCTGCCATTTTTTGCTATTGTCCTTGCTTGCTTACCTAGTCTGATGATTCAGCTGTGCAAATCCAGACGTGTAATCCCTTTCATAATGTTGGGAACATGGGCTGGCATATGCAAATATTGGGGGCGTACACCCCGACTGTTACGTAACAGTCGGTGTTATGTTGAGATTCGCCTGTTCTTTGGAGGTCTTTTAAACAAATGAGATTCATATAAGAAGGAGGAAACAATGGTGTTTGAGACTCACAGTATGTCATTTCCATGTACTGAACTCTTGTTATTTAACTATGCCAAGGTAAATTACATTTTTGAATCTAGGGCACCTTTAAATGTTTGGCTGGGCAGTTTTATTTAACAACCCAACTATTGTTAAAAAATTACTATATGGCTGGCTTAAAATGAACCCAAAATAGGTTGGAAATTAAAAATCAGACACATAATTACTAGAGGCAACAACAATAACCAAAAGGTGAACATTTAAGCAATTTAATAAATGTTTATTGTTTAATTATTATTCATTAAACTTATTAATAAATGTTAATTTCCATCATATTTTGGGTTCATTTTCAGCAAGCAATACGGTAAAATTTTAAACAATAGTTGAGTTAAATAAAACCACTGGGTCCATTTTCAACCCAACTTGGGTTGTTTTTAACACAGCATTTTTTAGAGTGTATGTTTAAATTCAGTTTTAGTTATTTTTAGTTAAACTAAATGAAAATGAGAAATGTTATCTTTTTAGGTTTATATATATATTTTATCATCATTTTGGTTGCAATTTATTTTACAGAACGTGCACTTACATGTACTTACAGTGAAAGTACTGGGTAATATAACTAATATAAAATAACTTCTTTATAATTCAGAACTCCTCAGTTTAAGCCCTGGAGCGAGGGTCCGTGTTAAACCCACCATCAGCACTCCAGCACATGGCTGGGGAAGTGTCACCAAGCACAGCATCGGAGTGGTTGTAGGTAAGTGTTTTTAGCCAGTTAGATTGTGTTGAAGTACTACAGTATTTAAATCACAGCTAGCATTTTCTGTTTCATTACAGTCAACAACACTTTTTTGGAATGTAGACAATAGATAATGACCACATACAGAAATGTCAAAGTATAGCAGTAACAATGTCCTTCTTCCCAATGTCTTAACAGCTATCGATGGCACCAAAGTGACTGTGAACTTCCCTGAGCAGTCTAATTGGACTGGCACTGTCTCAGAGATGGAGGCTGTACCTTAATGATGATACACAGCATCCAGGAGCAGTTAATAACATTTTTACTGTGCAAGGGTGTAAAATATGTTGATGTTTATGAAAAATGAGGTTGATGTTAACAGGTGTAGAGTCTTATGCACAGATTATTAATGCCCACTGGGACCCACTAGGATGGCCTGATCCTAACAGTCTAAACTTTATTTTACAGTGTCCTTGTTACATGTAGTTACTATAGTAATAACTATAAAATGTGTTATTACATGCAACTAACCCTAAACCAAACCCTAATCCTAACATGTACTTAATTAATATTACTCAGTATTTAAATGTATAATTACACTGTAACAAGGACACCTTAAAATAAAGTGTAACCAGACCTATTTTAAATGTTTCATTTACATAATGATTGCATAGGCATATTTCCACTACCATAATATACTAAAATTAATGTGTTAACATATGCTAATATATATGTGTCTTTTTTATTTATTTACAATATATGCTAATATGTATGTATGTTTATGTTCGTTTCTTGGGTTGACTTAGAATTGATATTTCTTTTGGAATGTTTTGTAAAGAATTGGAATATTTATGTCTTAAACAAATAAATACAAATTCTGCATCCCAATTCGCATACTATCCGTCCAAAGTATTCATAATTAGAATTAGTGCATCCCAAATTGTAGTGTGTTGAATTGAGTATTCCAAAGATACCCAGATGGCCTACTTTTTCTGGTTAGAATCCAAAGTGCAGATCCATGCACACTCTGTCTGCATCTGGAAACTTAAAAATGCTAGGAAGGTAGGAAGGATTCAAGGCATGTCTGAATCCAATGTTAGCTTCACTTCCTGTCTCCTGAGATACCTTCATCTGGTCATATTTTAAAGGCAGCATAGATGTATCCTTTGCTATTAACACTGTCTGAATCATTCCCTATCCCCTATATAGCGCATTATGTGCCATTCACCATATAAAAAATACAGTGCCTACAGAATTATTAGGTTTTATATTATTAGGGGCCAAGCACCGAAGGTGCGTAGGCACCTATTGTATCCGTTGGCGTTCTTATTATTATTCTGCTTCTTCCGCTCTGGAAGTCTATGGCAGAAGATCACTCTGGAAGTCTATGGCAGCCCATAGAACCGTATGGTAAAAAATTGTGAAATTTGGCACACAGTTAGAGGACAGTCTGACCTTTGTCCATAGCAAATTTGGAGTCTCTAACTCAATCCCTCTAGCGCCACCAGCTGTCCAAAGTTGCACTTATGTTTATGTTAATAACTTTTGAACTGTGAGGGAGAAACAAAATTGTTTTTCCCTCTGATTCCTTGGGTCAAGCCAAATCGATCGACGTCATTTTCCGTCATGAAAATTTTTCCGCCATTTTGAATTTTCTGAAAAACCTACTTTTTCTAACTCCTCCTAGGCCGTTACTCTGATTTTCACGAAAATTGAACCAGATCATCTTCAGACTATGCCGACAAAAGGTTATGTAATTCAAGTCGATTCCTCAAAGCGTTTTTGAAAAACACGCGAACAAATTTTACATAGCGCTTGCGAAAATGGACGTAAGGCTGTATCTCCGCAACGCTTTATCGTATTCAGACCAAACTTAGTACATGACATCACAAGCATGACCTGAGGCATCATTCAATGTTTCAGTGCAACGCCACCTACTGGTGTGGAGATATGAAAAATGGCTGTTTTTGCTTATAATTTCTGATGGGTTTGTTCAAAAATCATACATTTGGTCTCGTTGGATTCGGGGCATCATGCCGAGTCGAATGATAACCAATTTTCCCATATCGGACATTTTGGCCGTCGGCCATTTTGAATTTTGTGCTAAAATGCTGATTTGAACGCATTAGCGTATCATTACGAAACTCGGTATGGGTTATCAGCACAATGCCCTGAAGGAGCCTGAGAAGTTTCGGACCAGCGACACCTTGTGGTCAAAAGTTATAACAAAATTTACAAAAATTCTAATAACTTTTGACTATTTTAACTGATTGTAATGAAACTAGTCTCAGTTGATTCCTTGGGTCATGCTGAGAACATAGATATCAAATTTGCCATAGTTGGTTGAACTTCCTGTCTGCCATATTGTTTTTCTTTAAAAACATACTTTTTCAAACTCCTCCTAGACCGTTGCTCTGATTTTCACCAAAATTTAACCGTATCATCTTCAGACCATGCCGACAAAATTTTATGGATTTCAAGTCGATAAGTCAAACCATTTTCGTATACCGGAGCAACGAATTTGAGGCATGATGCAAAAACAACTCTTGAAGCTGTATCTCTGCAATGCTTTGACATATTGACACCAAACTTTGCAAGTGTCATTGTCACCTCAGTCTGACCATACCACAACAATTTGGACACATCGCCACCTAATGGTCGAAAGTGATGAACCAGTAAATCCTCATTTTTTTCAGCTCTTTTGCCTAAAATGATCTTAATAGGTCTTTAATTGTTGCAGTTAGTCTGATGCTCCCAGTAGAGGTCTACAAAGAAGCCCAGCTAACCAAAATACGTGACTGTTGCGTAACTGCAACGTAATTTGGTGACCAAACTTTCGTTGTGGCGACGTAACTAGTTACGTTGTGGCATCCGGAAAAGTGAAATTCCCGGATACGTTGCCACAACGTAACTTTGTGACGTTGCCAGTTAGTAACTGCGACGTCGTGGCAACGTTGTGTATCAATAGTTGTGTGCTGGTAATCAGTTGGTAATTTTTATATTTATTTGTTTTTCTATGGGCGGACATGCAGTAGTTTAACCTAATTTATGTCCTCATTTGCCCAAACTAATTTAAAGGCTATTACAACAGCTGTGAATGATGAATGCTGCAGACCTCAAAATGAATTAAATTCATTTATTGTGAAAAACACACAGAACATGATCAAAACTCTAAATAAAAATAATAAAATACACTCAAACTATAAATAAAAACATATAGCCTACAGCGAAACATAAAATAAAAGCATTCAAGACGTTTTGCACTCAGTATTATTAAAATCATATGCTATGCTAGCGTGACATTTTGCTAACATATATTTCAGACGATCAAGGAAAGATACCATATAATCACAGAGGTAAAAAAATTAACAAAAGTACTTAGTAGACTGTGGGTAATGTTACTTAACCAATCTGACGCAGTTGTTGAACTTTATTGCTATAAAACTGACGAGAAACACGGAGAAACGTTGACGCTGTCCTCTCCAGCAGCTTGAATGTTTTCCCGGTTGCCATGGCAACTCTAACGGCCACCAGCACTAACGTAAACATAACAATAAAAAAGGTTTTGTGTCTTTCCAAAGTTAACTTTATACATTTTTATAAAAGCCATTTATTCGTTGTCACCTCGGAAAAATAAATTCTTCTCTCAGAAAAATTAACTTCACTCACTTGTCAACATATGGGCGCGCGCGCACTCCATTTGTGGAGGCGCGCGCTGTATGTCACTATATAAAAAGCAGTCATCCATATTCTGACTTAAGGGACATTTCAGTCTTGTGTCTGACGTTTAATTACACATTTTAAATGGCAAATTCTGTTAATAATAACATATAAAGAAGGTGTAAATGATGGTGGTAATGAAATTACCAGCACATGACGTTGCTGTTACGTTACTGGTAAGTCATAGAATGACCATTATATTACCAATAGAGTACGTATCTGCAACGTCCTTGGTTTTCTTATAACGTTAGGAGATCGTACTGACGACGTTGTGATATGGTAATTTGATGGTAATAATATTACGGGTATACAACGTTGTAGTTACGTTACTGGTAAGTCATGGAATGACCATTATATTACCAATAGAGTACGTATCTGCAACGTCCTTGGTAATCTTATAACGTTAGGAGATCGTACTGACGACGTTGTGATATGGTAATTTGATGGTAATAATATTACGGGCATACAACGTTACTAGTAAGTCATGGAATGACCATTATATTACGAATAGAGTACGTATCTGGAACGTCCTTGGTAATCTTATAACGTTAGGAGATCGTACTGACGACGTTGTGAGATGGTAATCTGAAGGTAATGAAATTACTGGCATGCGACGTCGCAGTTACGTTGTCAGTTAGTAAGTCATTAAATTACCAAAAAGTACGAATAAATTACGTAACTGTTACGTCGTGTGTTAGCTGGGAGACCCGAGACCCGAAGACCCGGGACCCGACCCGGGACCCGTACGGGTTCGGGACTATATTTTAAATGGTCAGCCGGGTCCGGGTCGGGTCCTAATCTATTACTTCGGTTCCCGGGTCTGATTAACACTGTATGTATACCCGAGCCGATCTGATTCGGAGATCACCCGGCCGTGTTGGGAGTCAGTCAGCGTTGTGCGCGTGTTTTGTAACTTGCAAAGTGTGAGCCGGGAAATAAGGTGAAAAAACACGAGTGACCCCAGCCATCAGAAGCAGAGCGGGCGGAGTTAATGCAAGCGAACGGTGATCATCGAGTTTTACTATTCCTATCGTGTGCAACAGTAATGCAAACAAACTTCAAATCTCAAGAACTGCTTCTAGCCTTGCACATTCGCATTTAAATAACATAGCCTATTTCAAATCATTAACAAAATATGAACTATCACACGAATGTTTTCTGTGACGCTTAAAGCTTATGTTTCAGGTTGCTCCAGCTAACGCGCATGTCTCATGCGAGCGCACTTTCTTTCTCCTGTTTTTATAATAACATTATGCCGTCTTGTTATATCTAAAGTTTTGGTCAGACTCGGCTCAGAAAGCACAGAAATGACCGCAAATAAGTAATGCTAATGTCAGCGGCCATGTCACTGAACAAGCAATCGTTATTAGGCTATAGTTCAAAAGGGCAAACAGTCAAAGTTATTTTATTATGTGAGTTGACTCGAGTCTCGAGATACAACGAAATAATGCAAAACTGCAAAGTCGCATTTGTCATCGTGACAGCAAGAGAACTTTTAAAGCTGGAATAATGAGTGGATTAAGCATTTCAATCGGCAAGAGAGGAATAACGGATGAACTTTCTTGGCAAGTGCATCACAGTCAGGTAGGCTACAAGGGAGAAAGATATAGCCTACTAATGTTAGGTAAGACAACACGTTTTATTTTCGCAACTTGTTTATTGACTTATTAATAGCAATTTGCTGTGGAATAAACCTATGTGCCGATCGGGTCCAGACGGGTCCGGTCGGGTTCGGGTCCAGCTTAGACGGGTTCGGGTAGTACATTTATGGCATTTCTCGGTTCTGCACGGGTTCGGGTCCAACTTTCAAAATAATAGTCGGGCCGGGTCGGTTCCGTGTAGCACATTTACGGGTCTCTTCGGGTTCAGGTATGAATTTTTGGACCCGTGAAGACCTCTAGCTCCCAGCCGTGTTGGCTGGCTTCTTGTGCCGTTTTTGTGCTTGGCCCCGTAATTGTTGCTTGAAGCTATATTTAGGAATTAAGTTGATTTTCTGATCATTAAGTTGATTTTCTGATCAGGAACATCTTACCAATTCCAAACCACATAGCTACTATTAATTTTGTATTTAATTAATTATAAGTGATATATAATTGTTCATGAAGGATCGAAATGAAAATGCCTTATATTCAGGTGTGCATAATTATTAGGTATGTTCTCTTTTACAGATAAAATGATCCAAAAGAAGAAATTTAATAAGTCAAAAATTATTAAATGCACATTAGAAGGATGCAATACTAGAAATTGCAGTTGAAACAGGCATGACCATTGGACAGTGAAATGCTCATTAGGTCAGCAGGGTCAGACAAAAACAGGTGGAGAAGAAAAGACACAAAGATTTCTTTAAACAAACATTGTATAAAGATGATTCTTAACTATGTTATGAACAATATAATAGAATGAATATAATAGAATTTGATATACTATTCTATTTTATGTGATTTTTGTGTAAAATGGCCAGGGTTTTCCCATTCTATACAATGCATCGATACATTGTATCTAATTTGCATATTAATGTGTTCTTAGAGCAACATGCAATGAAGAAAGAAGTGTAAAAATGGGAGTAGTTGGCAACATTTTCATAAGAATATCTAATATTTCAGAATTTCTTTCCCTATTCACTTGTTGTGTCTCCCAAAATGCCTGATTTAAGTCCTGGTGTCCACTACATGGACATGAGAAATCAATGTCCTGTTCCATATCAGAAAGTCATATTCTGATTTGAAACCTCATAACAATTTACAAACATTTTTTGTACAAACATTTACTTCACATTTGTGAAAACAAAAACAAATGCATTTGGTATAATTTATTTATTTTGATAAAACATTCAGAGAAACGCATTTCTTCATTAGGGTGTAACAGAAAAAAAAAAAACACCATGTTTCTAGAATGGGCCTCTGAATCTGCCAAGGAAGAGGATGCTGTTAGTTGGGTTGTGCCTGATAAAGAAAATGAAGGGGTGATCAGCTATGAAATTCTGGGGATCTTGTTTAGAGGCACAGGAACCCAAAATGAATCCAGTGGCTGCTGCAGCCTCAGTGCCTTCCTCATTCACTTCAACAAAGGCCTTGTGAACCACAGCTGAAATGAAGAGGCCGTCCTGACTGCTCATGCCAGTCAGATCAGCCTTTGTTCCCTGGAACACAGAGCTCATACCCATCTCTTGCAGTATTTTTGATAGGGAGCACTCAACCTCCAGCTTGAACTTTGGCAAATGGACTCTGATATCCATCCGTCTGGTCATTTCTCTTTTGGTCCAGTCAAGCAGCTTGTCATGGGTCAACTCACTCTCCAGCTGTCAAATACACACAGATACTAAAAAATTAACACACACAGCAACAAACTAGTCTATCTAGGATCCACACTATCCACCTTTTTCTGATCATGGCACTTTTGCTGACCTTCAGAAGAGGATCAGAGCCATCCTGAGTTTCATTTGGAAGAAGGATCAACATGCTGACCTCCTGTTTATATGGTAACTCCAGCACCTGCAGTTCATACTCTGGGATGTATCTGAAGAGGAACATTTTCTTCTGATACATCATTTCCACAGGCCGGCTCTCATTCTGATTGAAAGCAAATTTTATCAAATGAAGAAATATACAGCATGTTCAAAATTAAAGGGGTCATGAACTGGATTTTTTAATTTATTATAATGTTATAACGAAGTGCACTTATAATGTTGATGTGATGTTCACATCAAAAAATTGCCATAATTTAGAAATAAATTTTAGTCCTCTGATTTGAACACTATGTTTGAAGGGGAGTGTCTGCTGTGAAACTTAAGTGTAAACACCCACTGCTGTGATTGCCTGACATCTTTGCATATGAAATAAGTATTACATGAGGAAACCTCTCGAAAACTTTTACTACATTTTTACTATTACAGCTATTTTACTATTATTGCATTATATTTAGATCTGTGGTTCTCAAACCTGTCCTGGAGTACCACCAGCCCTGAACATTTTGTATGTCTCCCTATATCTGACACACCCATTTCCAGTCTTGCAGTTTCTACTAATGAGCTTATGAGTTGAATCAGGTGTGATAGATACAAAATGTGCAGGGTTGGTGGTACTCAAGGACAGGTTTGAGAACCATTGATCCATTCCCATTACATGGAAGGTTGCAGTGATGATCACTGAGCAGATGACAGACAGTCTGTTGATGAATGAGTGTGAATGCAGCGATCTCATCATTGCAACACAATTTCACACTCTCAAAATGCTTTCATCTTAACTAATAATGCAAACATGATGTAAATACAGTTAGAGATTCATTATGTAGTGTAAAAGCATCACTATAATGGGAGTTTTGGCAAGTGTCCAGATAAACTCACGCTGTGTTATCGGCAGCTTCAGCCATTATAAAGAGAGTGTTCTTTGAAGTAAAAATACTATGATTATTCATTATGAATTTAACTGTCATTACCGGTTTAAAAATGAAATACGTTACTTACAGTTTGCGGGGTCCTTGCTGGTTCCAGAACTGCTGGTACAGCCTGATCTTCGAGCAAAAGTTTTTGGGCAAAGCCAGTATCGAATTGTTCTCAAAATAGTCGCTGGTAAAATGTACGATACAAACATGCAAGTCAGCACTGACGTGACTTGGACGTTCATTAAAAATAAACTGAGTCCATTTTTCACTGACATCGGTATCCTTTGGCAGCTTACGCAAAAATGTTTTCCCACAGCCAGGAACAACACAACATCTGCGTGGCATCGCAATCTTGTTATCACAATCTTACCGTAAACAACTACTTTAGATCCATTCGCTGCTTATCGACTGATGTAAAAGTAGGCATTGTTGTCTTGCTCCAGAGGGAGTTGTATCTAAATGACACCAAATGATGCCACCTCGGATCCTTTTTAAAGCTTGATTATATAAATGCTTTTTTATTGATGACGAGGATGTTTTAAGTTATGGAACTTGCAGAATGTATTAATGATACAAAGACCTCTTATATGCCAAAAGAAGGAAAATTTGATTTCTTATGTCATGACCCCTTCAAGTTTTTATTTCATGTTAGTACATGTGTGGGTAAGCACTATCAATTGTAAAAGATTTTAAAAAGCTTATGCTGTTCCTCCACCCTTTAAACAATAAGTGGACTGTACCTGGTTTATTTTAAATGGCATTTCTTTAGTGTCTCTTGCTTTAAATATGTGCACCCAGTTCCCTTTGAAGTAGATGGCATTAACTAGAACTAGACGGGTCATTGCAGTCACAGTTCCTGGCTTGAGAAGATCTTTGATTTTATCTGAAAACACAAGTTTATGTTTTCGACTTCACATCTTTGTGTGTTTCTTTTTTCTTTTTTTAAAGATAAGATGTATACTAGCAATAAGTGATTCTTTCAAATGTAATTATATGGAACTGTTCTTCTCACTTTCAGTCTGCTCCTCCACCCATTTGTTAATGAGCTGTCGTGAGTCCTCAGATGCTCCAATGAAGTCCACAGCCTGAAGGTCAGCGTGGTACAGCTTCAGGGTTGAGTCCAAATACTCCTGCAGCACAAAATAAAGGCAGTGTCTCAAAGCACACTGAAAGCATCAAATGGCTCATTTCCACCGAGCGGTATGGTACGGTACAGTACAGTACGATTCGGGATGGTAAACCCTGATCCACTGCCAACAGACAGTACCTTTACTTGATAGGCGTGGTGTATGCAAGAAAGTAGAGAACAACGCCATTCTCATGCGAAAAAGAAAGCGACACAGTAAACAACAATGGAGGACATATAGCAGACCTTGTTCTTGCTTCTCTGCATGTACAATGACACATTGCTGCATGCCGACATTGTGTTGCAACAGTATTGTGTTTCAACTGTACAGGTGCATCTCAATAAATTAGAATATCATGAAAAAGTTTTTTGTTCAAAAAGAGAAAACTTAAATATATTCTAGATTTATTTGACATAAAGTAAAATATTTCCAGACTTTTTTGTTTCAATTTGATGATTACATCTTGCTGCTCATCAAAATCAAAAAATCAGTATCTCAAATTATTAGAATATTTAATTTCAAGTTCTATTAAATTACCATTCTCAGGGTATAAATACTGGGTTTAGGTCAGTAATCCTAACAGCAGTCATGGGGAAGTCTGCTGACTTGACAATTGTCCAGAAGACTACCATCAAGACCCTATACAATGAGGGTAAGCCACAGAGGGTCATTGCTGAAAGAGTTGGCTGTTCGCAGAGTGCTGTGCCAAAGCATATTCATAGAAAGTTGACTGGAAGGGAAAAGTGTGGTAGGAAAAGGTGTACAAGTGAAAGGAATGACCGCAGGCTTGAGAAGGTTGTCAGGCAAAACCGATTTAGGAACTTAGGAGAGCTTCAAAAGGAGTGGACTGAAGCTGGAGTCAGTGCATCAAGAGCCACCGCACACAGACGTCTTCAGGAAATGGGCTACAACTGTCACATTCCACGTACCAAGCCACTTCTGAACCAAAGACAACATCAGATGCGTCTTACCTGGACTGTTGCTCAGTGGTCCAAAGTCCTCTTTTCAGATGAAAGTAAATTTTGCATTTCATTTGGAAATCAAGGTCCCAGAGTCTGGAGGAAGAGTGGAGAGGCACAGAAACCATGTTGCTTGAAGTCCAGTGTGAAGTTTCCACAGTCAGTGATGATTTGGGCAGCCATGTCATCTGCTGGTGTTTGTCCACTGTGTTTTCTGAAGTCCACAGTCAACACAGCCATCTACCAGGAAATTTGAGAGCACTTCATGCTTCCTTCTGCTAACAAGCTTTATGGAGATGCTGATTTAATTTTCCAGCAGGATTTGGCACCTTCCCACACTGCCAAAGGTATCAAAAGCTGGTTCAATGACCATGGTGTTACTGTGCTTAATTGGCCAGCAAACTCGCCTGACCTGAACCTCATAGAGAATCTATGGGGTATTGTCAAGAGGAAGATGAGAGACACCAGACCCAACAATGCAGATCACCTGAAGACCGCTATCAAAGCAACCTGGGCTTCCATTACACCTGAGCAGTGCCACAGACTGATTGCCTCCATGCCACTCCACATTGATGCAGTAACTGATGCAAAAGGAGGCCAAGTATTGAGTGCATAGAAATGAACATACTTTTCAGAAGCCTGACATATATGTTTAAAATATCCCTTTTTTATTGATCTTATGAAGTATTCTAATTTTTTGAGATAGTGAATTGGTGGGTTTTTGTTAAATGTGAGCCAAAAACATTGCAGTTAAAAGAACCAAAGACTTAAAGTACTTCAGTCAGTGTGCATTGAATTTATTTAATACACGAGTTCCACAATTTGAGTTGAATTACTGAAATAAATGAACTTTTCCACATTCTAATTTATTGATATGCACCTGTATATTAAGTTTAGTTTTATTGATTTATATAGCACATTTAATAACGACAGAGTCGAATGAAGTGCTGCACAAGAGTAAAATAGAAACATAAAACAGATAACAGAATAAAAACAAATAGACAAATTTACCCAACAATAAAAAAAACTTACAAATGATTCCAGTCTATAAGCCATTTTAAAATGATACGTCATAAGCAACAAATTTAAAAAATGGCGCCATTTAAAAAAATATTATCATTCCTCTTGTAGAACATGCAAGTAACAATTCTCTGTCAACCAATCCACGGCTTAGCTCCACCCTTTAGGTACCGGACTACTGTGCTAGGTACCACACGGTTTGGTATTTTGGTACCATTCACAATTCCTGACAATTGAAATGGAAATAAAGTAATTGTGTACCATACTGTACCATACCGCACCGCTCGGTGGAAACGAGCCAAAAGTGTCTTATTATTAAAGGCAGAATAGACTCACAGGTAAGAAGCTGAAGGTTTTCTCTCCGTAGAGGAGGTTGGCTAGTTTGAGGATGTAGGAGGCTGATGGTCTGTTGATAGTTGAGGTGAGGGTCTCAAAATGAGTGTGAACATCAGAGACAGAACTGAAGGACAAAACCTGCACAGAAAAATATAGATGAGTGTATCTCACAAAACCCCTCAAGAACATGTACATATTCCACTCCACCCGAAATAAAAACAAAAACAAATGTATTTTGCATAAAGAAAATTAAGCCTATTTTTTACAACCATTAATATGTTTTTTGGCATTGTGATGTGTGACAATAGTATGAGTGTACAAACCCGATTGCAAAAAAGTTGGGACACTGTACAAATGTGAATAAAAAAGGAATGCAATGATTTACAAATCTCATAAACTTATAACATATGAAAACATATGAAATGTTAAAAGTGAGACATTTTGAAATGTCATGCCAAATATTGGACATTTTGGATTTCATGAGAGCTACACATTCCAAAAAAGTTGGGACAGGTAGCAATAAGAGGCCGGAAAAGTTAAATGTACATATAAGGAACAGCCGGAGGACCAATTTGCATTTAAAATGGACTGTGGCAAAGTGGAAAACTGTTCTGTGGTCAGACGAATCAAAATTTGAAGTTCTTTTTGGAAAACTGGGACGCCATGTCATCCGGACTAAAGAGGACAAGGACAACCCTAGTTGTTATCAGCGCTCAGTTCAGAAGCCTGCATCTCTGATGGTATGGGGTTGCATGAGTGCGTGTGGCATGGACAGCTTACACATCTGGAAAGGCACCATCAATGCTGAAAGGTATATCCAAGTTCTAGAACAACATATGCTCCCATCCAGACGTCGTCTCTTTCAGGGAAGACCTTGCATTTTCCAACATGACAATGCCAGACCACATACTGCATCAATTACAACATCATGGCTGCGTAGAAGAAGAATCCGGGTACTGAAATGGCCTGCCTGCAGTTCAGATCTTTCACCCATAGAAAACATTTGCCGCATCATAAAGAGGAAGATGTGACAAAGAAGACCTAAGACAGTTGAGCAACTAGAAGCCTGTATTAGACAAGAATGGGACAACATTCCTATTCCTAAACTTGAGCAATTTGTCTCCTCAGTCCCCAGACGTTTGCAGACTGTTATAAAAAGAAGAGGGGATGCCACACAGTGGTAAACATAGCCTTGTCCCAACTTTTTTGAGATGTGTTGATGCCAAGAATTTTAAAATCAACTTATTTTTCCCTTAAAATGATACATTTTCTCAGTTTAAACATTTGATATGTCATCTATGTTGTATTCTGAATAAAATATTGAAATTTGAAACTTCCACATCATTGCATTCTGTTTTTATTCACAATTTGTACAGTGTCCCAACTTTTTTGGAATAATAATTACTGTGAAAAAACAAGGAAATATTATTTTGAATTGTATTTATACATATTGTTATAAATTAAAATATATATCATTTTATATATAATTTAGATGAAAAAACATTGCATTAATGCTTTACAATAATGAGAATCACCATGGAAATGACAAAAGAAGAAAAAGGTTATTTCTTTTATGAACAATATTTATTTTTACTTTTGGTGTTAGGGTATTTAATATGCAAGCTGGTTATGCCACAGTTGAGTAAAAATATGATTCTTTAAGTCATAATAATGAGAAACGTTCTCATTATAATGAGTTAATATGCTAGAATATTTGGGAGAAAAATCTCATAATAATGAGAAACTTTCTCGTAATAATGACTTAGTATCTCGTAACAATGAGAAACTTTCTTGTAATACTGATTTTTTTTTATTTATTTTTTTTTTTTACCTCATAATAATGAGAAACGTTCTGGTAAATAACATAACCTTGGTTCTAGGTCTGTTTTATCTAAAACTCAATCCTTCACCCTGCTTACTGATAACTGTCCAGTTGATATTTCCACTCAGGTGAAAAACCTTGGTGTTATATTTGATGATTTGCTTTCTTTTGGTTCCCATATTAATAATACTTCACATACTGCATTTTTTCATTTACGTAACATTGCTAGACTCCATCTATCACTTTCTCAGCATAGCACTTTTGGTTACATCACAGATTGATTATTGTAATTTTCTTTTATTTGGCCTTCCTGAAAAACTCCATCAATTACAGATAATTCAGAAATCAGCTGCTAGGATTTTTACACATTCACATACCTCTGATCACATAACTCCAATGCTTTTCCAACTACATTGGCTTACAGTATGTTAAGATATCCATTACAAAATTTTACTGCTCACCTATAAAGCTCTTCATAATTTGGCTCCTCTTTATGTCTATGATCTTCTTCATTTGTATACTCCTTCACATTCTCTGAGATCATCTTCTGCAGAATTATTGACTCTTCTAAACTTCAAGTTGAGTTCAATTTGTGGCTTTCAGCTGTGCAGTACCAAAATTAGGGAATTCTTTACCACTGCACATTCGCCAGTTGAATTCTATTTTTTTAAAGCTCAGATTAAAATTTATCTGTTTAGAATAGCTTTCAGTGACTTGATTGTTTGATTTGTTTGATTGTATGTTTGATCTGTATGTGTTTTTGCATAGCTTTGTATTTTAGTGATTTATTTTTATGCTAAACTTTTAGTGGCACCTAAAAAATGTATTCTTCTTCTTCTTCTTCTTCTTATTATTATTATTATTATAAAGCTTACAAAATGATCATCATAAACTAGCGAGACCCAGAATCTGCTCTACTTAAATTTATGGCCAGGAGCCGCTACTCTATGATTTACAGAAACAGGTGTTCTCTCTTTACGTAATGCACTGTAATATAATCCGGTGCAGTCAGAAAATCTGAATGACTTCTTAAATTCGTCAGTTAGCTATAATGTAGTAGGCTATTTAAAAACAAAATGAGACTAAAATTAATAGCACTAATGGTGACGTGTCAGTTCTTCATACCCATAGACATATAAAATAAAATATCTTATATGTCTGTGTTCATACCTTTGCCATTTCTTCAGCTGTGTCTCCTCGGGCTCCCAAGTAGACCATACTGAGCGCTGCGCTGATGCTCAGCGGGGAAAAGAACATGTTTCCCTCAGAGTTGCTCGCGCTCAGAGCCCGATAGAGATCCAGAGCGAAGAGACTGTTAGCTCGAGCGAGACCCTCCATGACCGATGACACTGCTGAAATACAAGCCAAAACATCAGCTGCAAGTAGGCTACCATAGTTTTGTGGAACTATCTTCCAACTCACTAATTAATGTGTTATTTTACATTTGTAAACGATGTCCCTTTGCCGTAATTCAGCTGTCCTCTTATTCGGTTCGGCAGCTCAACTGCGTTGTAAAGTAGGCAAGGCCGTAGGTATTAAAAACATTAACTAGGTATTCTAAAAAATGTGGTTAACCTCTAAAATGTTCAGTAAGAATGTGTATTGCACTGCACTGAGTCGGTTTGAGTGTGGAGGAGACCCCACCCAGTGTTGCCAGATTAGGTGGAAGATTTTCAGCCCAAAAGTTCACCAAAACCCGCCCACTCCAACAAAAAACCGCCCAAAACTTTAATGTGTAAATAATGTGATAGAATTTTATTGCCATGTCAATCAAGGTTGATATGGACCATTATTAACTCACAAAATAATGATGACAAAATAATATAAAAATAGAAATTTCTCAGAAAACAGATCAAATTAGGGCAAGACAACTATGTCAAAATGGCAATCAAGAAATTAACCGATACCCTCAGAAAAACACATGCATCATTTTTCAATGTCATTTTCAATGTCAGTCAGACTAAGCCAATTTAAATGAAAAAAGTGCCCAATATAAGTGATCAGAATAAGCAACGTCATAATGTTTTAAAATAAAATCTGTACTGGTGGGTTTCCGCGGGAAATTCGAGCATGCAGCCATTCGTCTTTGCGCATTACGTCACAGCTGTAAACAGAAAGGACCACCAGTGCTCGGGCCCTAATTAAACGAGTGCGGATTAGAACTCAGAACCTCTGACATGCTGAACAAAAGTTCTACTCCTAGTCCATCAGGACAATCTAATAAATGCGGATCCACGTATTTATTGGCTAATGTAAATATCCTCGAGACTAAGGACTAAACTATTATATTAAACATGAGGTCTATGTCAATAAATTTTGTGCAAATTTTGTTAACTACGCAGTTCAAGAGGCTAAAAGCTTTTCCTAAAATCTAAAGCTGAATCGATCATCGTTGATTCAGTCCAGATGCCACAGCAGAGCTGATGCTCATCAAGTGTGGGTCGACACAGGCGCAACTTGTTACATGCAATATACAGATTGCATCTTCCTCTGGCATTTCAAAGAAATTGAAATTTTCTCCCTTCTACCACACGCTCTCTGTTCTCTGCGGTGTCTCCTCCTAGCAGCAACAATTGCAGCCATGTTGCAAGGTGGGTTAAGACCATGCTTTTTTTGGGTGTTAAATAATGCTGCAAATACCAGTAAATTGACGAGCGCAAACATTAGTAAATCACGTTGTGTGATTCATTTAAATACTCTCCTCCCATACATTTTGTGTCTGAAAGGGAAACTCCTACAAATAAGGTCAGCCGCAAAAACAACTCAGTCCACGCCTTTTCAGCACTAATTTTGCATTGCATGTCTTTAGTAAATCCCAGCAGTAGTTTTAAATGTCAAAAGAGGGTTTGTGCTGGCGCAAGCTAATAAATCTAGCCCTAAGTGTTCTATTTGCATCAGATGTTCAGTCACAAATTAAATTTTTTTTCTTTCTCCAATTTTCCTTTCTATTTCTTCGTTTTCTTTTTTATTCAGACATTTCACCTGTTCACCATGAAATCTGTTTAATAGTTTCCTCATGCATGGTCTCCATTCTCTGCATAAATCTCATTAACATAGAGTCTGAACTCAGTTTGCTTTTTTTTGGTAGGATTTGGTTCAGGCGTATCAGAAAAAGATGCATCAAGTAAAGGTACTAAACCAGACTGTCCAGCAACTGCTTCCATTTCAACATCCAGCATTCTCTTTGCGGGGCTGTGCAGCAAGAAGAGTTTCTTCTTCCATATTCATGAGTCAGCACAGCAAATTGTAGCAAAAGCATGTGGTGTATAATGTATGTCTGCAGAATTTAACACAAAGGGGAAAAAATGCTAAAAAAAATAAATAAAATGAAAAAGGCTATTTAACTCATTGACCAGAGAACTCTTTCAAATTAGTTCCGAACATTAACTTTAACTTTAAAAGAAAAACGGGATTTGTGTGAAATTTTCAAGAGCTTCAGCACAACCGTCTTCATACGACACCATCTTGGCAGCCTCCCCAAAATGTATGTAATATCTAATTAATATATCTTACACTGCAAAGTTTTCCTTGACATCTCATTATTTCTATGCACATTTCTGGACATAATGAATGATGGGATATGCTTAACATCTAATACTGCTTCTGAGCTAGTGTAGATTTAGTGCGTTTCAGCTGTGTTATCTATTCTTTAGCAAACAGAAACATCTGCCTGCCTCATGACATTTTGCTGAATTTTCATTTACTTTTTTGTCCGTTAGAAAATCTGCACAAAAAAATATTGTGATAGTCTTAAAAGAAATTATCAAAAATAAAATTTATTACATTGTGTGCCATAATTTTTCCATAAAATAGTGTTGTTTTTTTTAAATGTATATTTCAAGTAAATCCATTATCTTTGTGATGCTGTGTTTCCTCTTACATACAGAAAGCATATAATAATGGTTTTTATTGTTTTTATTGTGGTGTTAGACTTAAAAACATCACAAATTTTAGATGGCCCTCTGAATCTGCCAAAGAAGAGGATGCTGTTGGTTGTGCCTAATACCAAAAAATGTGTTAGGACACGTTTCCAGAGTGTTTACTTTTTTCCGGAATATAAAGTAAGTGTGTTAAATATTTGAATAAAAAAATAACAGATATGACTTTACTTTAAGATCCACATTTTACTGTACATTAAACTGTGTTAGAGTCTTCGGGAAGAACACAGTCCGAAACATGGAATCATAAAGAGCAAAGCTTACATTTTCTAAACCAAGAACACAGCCAAACCAAGTTAAAAAAGGGAAAAAAGATCACAAACTCAATCATACAACTAGACAGTACACAAGTCAAATCTAACAAGACGTGGAAAACCACATTAGAAAAACAAAACAAAACAAAATGTGTTCTGCGTATATGAAGTGTTTCATATGGAGTTTCAAACATTGTCATTTTACAGTGATGCTTAAGGCTGAAGAGAGACCTTAGAGAGTAACGGTTGTCTGCAGACACTGGATATTTGGTTTAAAAATGGTGTGGAATGGAGTGCATGAGCAGTTGTGAGTAATAGAAAGACAATGAGAGAATTTAGTTGAGAATCAGATGAAATGCTGTTATAGAAAGTCCTGATTGATTAGTGTAATGCATTAGGTTCAATCCCAGCTAACAAGGAACGTTCCCATGACTTCAATAACGTTCTTTAAAAGTTATGTAAATGTTAGGACAAATTGTTCTTAAAACAACAAAAAAACTGTTGAATGATATTTTGAATGTTTAAAAAATGTTTTCATAATGGGAATGTTAGCAAACCATTTTAAAAACATATTTTTAGCTGAGATGAAGCCAGTGTATTAATCCTGCTTGCCCGTATATTTTATTTACAACTTGCATTCATTATTTGTTCCTTATGCATGTCTTGTGACTTCATGTTCTCTTCAATTCTCTTTAATGATCAAACATTAAAAAAAAATGTTAGATCAACTTCCAACTAAACCATTCCAAAATATATTTAGCAAATATTAATAACATCATAAAGACGTTCCAAGAATGTTGTTCTACGAACGTTTTCTCTAAGTGTTATGAGTGTTCATCAAGTAAAAAAAAACATTGTAAGGACGTTCGATGAACATTGTTCTCATGTTTTCTCTCTACATTCCAAGAACATCAGTCAAGTAAAAATAACATCATAAAGACGTTACAAGAACTTTGTTCTGAGAACGTTTTCACTCAACATTATGAGAACATCAGTCAAATAACATCATAAGGACATTCCAACAATGTTGTTCTAAGAATGTTTCCTCTCAATGTTACGAGAATGTATTTTAACTATAAAAACATTATAAGACTGTTACAGAAACATTATTTCAGGAACATTTTTTTCTAACATTTACATAACGTTAATGAACGTTACGGGTTCAGAGCGTTTACTTTGAAAAAATTAGAGTGTTCAAAGCAGGCCGCCCGTCGCCGCTGAATACCGCAGCTAGGAATAATGGAATAGGACTCCGGTTCTATTTTGTGGGTTTCTGGAACCCGGTGTCATGATTGAGAGGGACGGCCGGGGGCATTCGTATTGCGCCGCTAGAGGTGAAATTCTTGGACCGGCGCAAGACGGACGAGAGCGAAAGCATTTGCCAAGAATGTTTTCATTAATCAAGAACGAAAGTCGGAGGTTCGAAGACGATCAGATACCGTCGTAGTTCCGACCGTAAACTATGCCAACCCGCGATCCGGCGGCGTTATTCCCATGACCCTCCGAGCAGCGTGCCGGGAAACCAAGAGTCTTTGGGTTCCGGGGGGAGTATGGTTGCAAAGCTGAAACTTAAAGGAATTGACGGAAGGGCACCACCAGGAGTGGAGCCTGCGGCTTAATTTGACTCAACACGGGAAACCTCACCCGACCCGGTTATGGGAACGTTCCCTGTTAGCTGGGTAGATGCTGCTGTGGTCATGCAAAGAACATTGTCATTTCTATATGCAGTTAATATGGAACTGCAGTGGCTAGTATCTACCAAATACCACCATGAAGTTAGTAGCTTATACAGTAGTAGCGCCAGTAACTAAACTCATTTAAACTGAATGACAATGGGTTATTCTGAGAGAGAGCACTCTTTGCTTTGGAAATAGTATTGAAATGGCCACATACAAATGAATAATAAACTGTGATGACAGGAAGGCATAATTTATTTGATAAAACATTCAGAGAAAACATTCATTTCTTTATTTAGGTGTAACAGAGAAAAAATACACTACATTTCTAGGATGGGCCTCTGAATCTACCCAGGAAAAGAATGCTGTTAGTGTGGTTGTGCCTGATGAAAAACATGAAGGGGTGATCAGCTATGAAACTCGGGGTTTCTCGCTGACGGGCACATCCACACATAACGATTTTAGTGGCTGCAGCAGCCTCAGTGCCTTCCTCATTCACTTCAACAAAGGCCTTGTGAACCACAGCTGAAATGAAGAGGCCGTCCTGACTGCTCATGCCTGTCAGATCAGCCTTTGTTTCCTGGAACACAGAGCTCATACCCATCTCTTGCAGTATTTTTGATAGGGAGCACTCAACCTCAAGTTTGAACTTTGGGAAATGGACTCTGATATTCATCCATGTGGTCATTTCATCTGTATTGGTCCAGTCAAGTAGCTTGTCAAGGGTCAACTCACTCTCCAGCTGTCAAATACACACATATACTGAAAATTAACACACACAGCAACAAACTAGTCTACAGGATCCACACTATCCATCTTTTTCTGATCATGGCACTTTTGCTGACCTTCAGAAGAGGATCAGAGCCATCCTGAGTTTCGTTTGGAAGAAGGATCAACATGCTGAGCTCCTCCTCTTCATATGGTAACTCCAGCACCTGCAGTTTATACTCTGGGATGCATCTGAAGGGGAACTTTTCCTTCTGATACATCATTTCCACAGGCCGGCTCTCATTCTGATTGAAGACAAATGTTATCAAATGAAGAAATAGACAGCATATACAAAATTAAGTTATTTTTATCTTAGTGCATGTGTAGGTAAGTACAAGTAAAAGATTTTAAAAAGTGATCTCCAGTTTGCTTATGTTGTTCCTCCACCCTTGAAACAAAAAAGTGAATTGTACCTGGTTTACTTTAAATGGCATTTCTTTAGTGTCTCTTGCTTTAAATGGCTCCATCCAATTCCCTTTGAAGTAGATGGCATTAACCAGAACTAGACGGGTCATTCCAGCCACCATTCCTGGCTTGAGAAGATTTTGGATTTTGTCTGAAAACACAAGTTTATGTTTTTTCACATCTTTGTCTTTTTTATTCTTTTAAAGATAAAGCATGTATACTAGCAACAAGTTTAAACTGATTTTTAAAATGTAATTCTTTTTTATCTTAAGTAGAATTATATGGAACTGTTCTTCTCACTTTCAGTCTGCTCCTCCACCCATTTGTTAATGAGCTGTCGTGAGTCCTCAGATGCTCCAATGAAGTCCACAGCCTGAAGGTCAGCGTGGTAGAGCTTCAGGGTGGAATCCAAATACTCCTGCAGCACAAAATAAAGGCAGTGTCCCAAAGCACACAGGGAACATCAAAATGTCTCATTATTAAAGGCAGAATAGACTCACAGGTAAGAAGCTGAAGGTTTTCTCTCCGTAGAGGCGGTTGGCCAGTCTGAGGATGTAGAATTCTGATGGACTGTTGATTGACGAGGTGAGGGTCTCAAAATGAGTGTGAACATCAGAGACAGAACTGAAGGACAAAACCTGCATAGAGCAAGACAGATGAGTGAATCTCACAAAACCCCTTAAGAACATGTACGTTACACTTCACCCCAAATTAAAAAAAAAAAAAAAACACAAAAAAACGTATTTTGCATAAGAAAATGAAGCCTATTATTACAACCATTAATATGTTTTGGCATTATGATGTATGACAATAATATGAGTGTATACCCATAGGAAAAATGTATTGCTCATTGGTTGCTTTTCTTAAAGGGTTAGTTAACCCAAAAATGAAAATTCTGTCATTAATTACTCACCCTCATGTCGTTCCACACCCATAAGACCTTCGTTCATCTTCAGAACACACATTGAGATATTTTTTGATGAAATCTGATGGCTCAGTGAGGCCCCCATTGCCAGCAAGACAATTAACATTTTCAGTGCCCAGAAAGGTACTAAAGACATATTTAAAACAGTTCATGTGACTACAGTGGTTTAACCTTAATGTTATGAAGCAACGAGAATACGTTTTGAGCTCCAAAAAAACAAAATAACAACTTTTCAACAATATTTAGTGATGCCGATTTGAAAACACTGCTTTATGAAGCTTCAAAGCTTTATGAATCTTTTGTTTTGAATCAGTGGTTCGGAGCGCCAAAATCATGTGATTTTAGTAAACGAGGCTTCGTTACGTCATAAGCATTTTGAAATTTCAATAGTTCACGTAACTTTGGCAGTTTGATCCGTAAAGCTTCGAAGCAGTGTTTTGAAATCAGCCAGTTGTGATTCTCATATATCACTCATTTTAGTATCAATAGAGTTTTAGATGTTTCTCCTAAAATTCCTTAGGAGAAATAAGAGTAGACAGAAATGACAAATGAGACATGAGAAATATCTGAGAGACAAAAGAGTCAAATCTGAGACCGTGGTGGAAGAAACTTAGAACATCTCTTTATTGTCTTGCTGCAGTCTCTTTCAAGACTTTCTAAGTTTGTGAGACTTAGTTGTGATTCTAGCATTTTTCATTTAAAAAATATATTTAGTTACCACTTGTATAACACTATGGGTTCAAGTGTACTATAAGTGGTATCTAAATACGTTTTTTAAATACAGAGATAGTATGTTAAAAGCACATTTCATATTTCATGGTGTCTCAAAATAGCACAGTTGATTTTACTTAGATGTTCTTAAGATTATGTGATGGAATTTTTTAATTAATCAGAACTAATATTTCATTTACTTTGCAGGAATAACATTTATATGCTTTTGAAACATAAAAGTCTCAAACCTTGGGCTTAAGTCAATGTGTGTCTGAATCATATCCAAATATAAGAAAAGAGGAAATGAAACTTAGACTACCATCTAAATATAATAGCCCGATGATATTGAGTAACAAACAAACTAATAAACACATGACTTGGGCAGTTCTTGCTTTACCTAGTAACAGAAGGGTTTGACATATGAAGAACTAATCATATTGTAGAATGCTTTGCCAAGCTGCTATCCTATATGAACTGTTGTATTCTTCTTGCTGGTGGGATTCTCTGAGATTGATATGAGGTCCTCCGGCCGTGAATAAAGCATATTCTAAGGCATAGTCTGGAGTCTGTCTGGTTATTGCTGTGCAGCAAGTTAGAGAACACTAGAGACCTTATTCCCAAGTGATAGCGTTCAAAAGGGTCAAGACGTTGTCAAAGCCAGTTGCCGACTAGTAGACGTAGTGCAAGAGTATAAATATTTTTGAGTGTTGCCAGTAGATGCTCGGGTGTCGACTAGCAGATGACCCAAGTAAACTTAAGACAATCTACCACTATTATCTTAAAGGTGCCATCGAACGTTTTTTTACAAGATGTAATATAAGTCTAAGGTGTCCCCTGAATATGTCTGTGAAGTTTCAGCTCAAAATACCCCATAGATTTTTTTTTAAATAATTTTTTTAACTGCCTATTTTGGGGCATCATTAACTATGCACTGATTCATGCTGCTGGCCCTTTAACTGCTCGCGCTTTTTACCTTTGGTTTGAGTGTATTTAACGGCTCATTTCGATTCAGTGTAACATCTACTCTGCGCTCAATCAGACAATATCAGTGATATGATTTACAGAAACAGATGTTCTCTCTTTACGTAATGCATTACAATAATTAGAATCCAATCTGAATGATTTCTGAAGTTCGTCAGTGGTCCTTAAAAATCGAAATGCGACTGAATTTAATAGCACCAACTGTAACGTGTCAGTTCTTCATACCTTTGCCATTTCTTCAGCTGTGTCTCCTCGGGCTCCCAAGTAGACCATACTGAGCGCTGCGCTGATGCTCAGCGGGGAAAAGAACATGTTTCCCTCAGAGTTGCTCGCGCTCAGAGCCCGATAGAGATCCAGAGCGAAGAGACTGTTAGCTCGAGCGAGACCCTCCATGACTGATGACACTGCTGAAATACAAGCCAAAACATCAGCTGCAAGTACCATAGTTTGTGCAACCATCTTTTAACTCGCTTATAAATGCATTATTTTACATTTGTAAAAGATGTCCTTTCGCCGTAACTCAGTTGTCCTCTTGTTTGGTTATCGAAAGCTCCCTACTGTATACGTTTGTAAAGTATTGTAGTAAGCTACGTGGTAAAAATATTAACTGGATGTTCTAAAAGATGTGGTTAACCTCTAAAAGTCTCGGTAAGAATGTGTTTAATATTGCACTGCATTGATTTGGTGTTGTTGTTGCTGTATATCGGGTTGGTTGAGTGTATAGGAGGCTCCATTTCCCAATCACTGCAGTTTTTAACCGCTTTGCCTTGCTAAAATCATGAAGGCACACCCTTTAAACTAGCCCCTAGTATGGGATCCCAAGCCTGCCAAAATTAAAAATAAATAAATACATAAATAAAAATACAAAGAAATGTAAAAAATAAAAATAAATAAATAAATATACACAGAAAAGCAAAAAATATATAAATAATCATTTATTTTTCATTTTATTTATTTATTTATTTATTTATACATTTATTCATTTACATTTTGATTTTTTCCATATTTATTTATTTATGTATTTATTTTCATATTTGTTCATTTCCACATTTGTTCATTTCTACATTTCTTTATTTTTGCATTTCTTTATTTTTACATTTATGTATTTCTACATTTCTTTGTCCATAAGGTAATGAGGAGGGCGTGATTTACCTCAGACATGGCAATCGAGCTCAGAGTAGGCAAGAGTGAAGCGTTGAGGCCACAGTGACATCTTGTGGTGAGGCCGAAATACAAGAAGTGTAGCCTACTGAAGAGCCTGCGATACTGGGATGAATGACTTGGATGGGCAATATAGCCAAAATCTTATATATCAAGGGTTAAGTCGTATATTATCACCCTAACTGTACTGTGTGACATGGATAGGCTACTCTTTATTCCGACATGGCCGTAGAACATCGTCTGGTCTGGATTTGTAAAATGTCCTGGGGCTGGCAAACATGAACAGCAACATCTTCTGACTTGTGACTGTCCACACGGGAATTGACGCGATGCAACAAAATTTTCTACTGTAACTGACGCCTCATTCTATTTTGGATCTTTGAAATACTGTATGTGTTGTATTTTAAGCGTCAATCACGTAGTAGTGCATGTAAAAGTAGGAAATATGAATGTGAAGTGAATTTGATTGTTAATGGAAAATAACAAGCACTTCAGAGTCCCTGTTTTCAGATCTGTTGAAGATGTTGCTGTTCATGTATTGCAGTCTCTTTAGTAGGCTACACTTCTTGTATTTTGGCCACAGCACAAGGTGTCACTGTGGCCTCAACGCTTCGCTCTCGCCCTACTCTGAGCTCAATTGCTATGTCTGAGGTAAACCACGCCCTCCTATTTACTCTATGGACAAAGAAATGTAGAAATAAAGAAATGTAGAAATTAACAAATATGGAAATAAATAAATAAATAATGTGGAAATAAATAAAAATAATGAATAAATGTATAAATAAATTAAAAATATAAATATATACATAAATAAGGAAATAAATGTATAAATAATTATTTATTTTTTTATTTATTTTTTGCTTTTCTGTGTATATTTATTTATATATTTATTTATTTTTGCTTTTTTACATTTCTTTGTATATTTATTTATGTATTTATTTATTTTTAATTTTGGCAGGCTTGGGATTCCATACCAAATGCCCTGCTCCCTCCAAAGTCCCCACTTCAAGGACTCTTACCTTTGCAGGCAGTAGAGCATAGGGATGCTCCCTTCCGTTTGGAATTTGCCCAAAAGAAGTATGTCTGAATTCACTCTTGCCCTGCGTTCCATTCGGAAGGCCCGAAGTGTCCATCAGTTGTACCCTTCGAAATCCTTCATTCCGAAGGGCCCTTTGAAGTGGCCAGTTTTGAGCACTTTGGTTTGGAACGACCGTTCAATATGGTGGCCGTGATTATTTTCACTCCGAAGTGCCCTTCGGAGGGCGATATATCCCGTTTGGAACGCACCGATAAATGAGTAGGCAAAAAGTACCCGGATGACCTACTATTTCTGGCGAGATTCTGAAGCGTGCACATGGTAGACACTTTACTATCTCATGAGGCTTCCGGAGAGGATTTGTGAATGGCAGTGAAGCGACGCAATTGACGCAGGTTGGTCACATGATAATGACAACATGGCGAATGTAGTACATCCGGATTACATTCATACTACACATTCATACTGTAGTATAGAACATACTTTTTTTAGCAGGTGTGAAGTAATTACTTATTTAAAATAAGTACCGAGAGTGTACGATTTCAGACGCAGCCATGGCCTGCCCCACGGTCTTTGCACTTGACTACTTGTAGATTGACATGAAGTAGTTCCTGCGTTTGGTCCAAGTGTTCAAGTGGGCATGTAGACAGCAACAGTGTGTGAAACTTTTGATTTTCCCAATGGAACATACTTATTGTAAAAGGTTTTACACATTTTGATTGTCAGTACTTTACACTTTAA
The DNA here is from genome assembly GCF_018812025.1 of Megalobrama amblycephala. Lineage (NCBI taxonomy): Eukaryota > Metazoa > Chordata > Actinopteri > Cypriniformes > Xenocyprididae > Megalobrama > Megalobrama amblycephala. Next base: position 18,307,198 of record NC_063054.1, on the reverse strand, counting down.
AATACATTAGTAAATGTCTGTTCAGCAGTCCTTATGTAACAGATAACACAATTTGCGTCTAATTAAGTGATAAAAAGCAGTTGCAAACGTTTGGCAAAATACACATATGCCCTCATCTCTGCACCATTTCAGTATGCAACTCTTTTCGTTTTACTACCAAATTATATGTAATATCTAATTAGTTTAACTTGCACTGCAAAGTTTCCTTGACATCTCATTATTTCTGAGACTGAGACATCTCCTGAACACAATGAATGATGGGATATGCTTAACCTCAAATACCGCTCCGAAGTGGTATTAGAGATAGTGTTGATTTAGTGTGCATTATCCATTCTTTAGCAAACAGAAACATCAGCATCCCTCATAACTGCATTTTGCTGAATTTTGATTTACCTTTTGTCACAGCTAGCAAATTTGAAGAAAAAATATTGATAGTCTTAAAAGTGATATGTTTATCAAAAACATATTGCATTGTGTACCAAAATAATTCATAAAAACAGTGTTTATTTTTTTTATGTGTGTATTTTAAGTAAATCCATCATTTTAGTAAAGACATTATCTTTGTGTTGTGGTGTTTCCTCTTACAAACAGAAAACACAAAATGTAAATTATTTAATAATGGTATTTATTGTTTATATTTTGGTGTTAGATAGACAAACATCACAAATTTAAGATGGGCCTCTGAATCTGCCAAAGAAGAGGATGCTGTTGGTGGGGTTGTGCCTGATGTAGAATAAGAAGGGGTGATCTGCCATGAAATGCTCTTCTCGTAACATACAGAAGGCCACAATGACCGCTGTAGCTGCTGCCGCCTCTGTGCCTTCTTCATTTACATCGACAAACGCCTTGTGGGCCACTGCTGAAATGAAGAGGCCACCCTGACTGCTCATGCCTGTTAGATCAGCCTTTCCCTCCTGGAACACAGAGGTCATCCCCATTCCCATCAATGTTTCTGCTAAGGAGCTCTCAACCTCTAGTTTGAACTTTGGAAAATGGACTATGATCTCTGTCTGGGTGTCCATATTGTTTCTGTTGGTCCATTCATGAAGCTTGTCAATGGTCAACTCACTCTCCAGCTGTAAAACACACATATACAAATAATGTGAGTCTCTAAACATACAAGATACCAAATATAATCAAGAAGATCAGTACAAAAACTTTTTGCCGACCTTCAGAAGAGGGTCAGAGCCATCCTGAGTTTCCTCAGGAAGAAGGATCAACATGCTGAGCTCCTCCTTTACGTATGGCAACTCCAGCACTTGTAAGCGGTGCTCATAGACATAGTTGAAGGGGAACTTTTTCTTCTGGTACATCATTTGCACTGGTCGGCTCTCATTCTGATGGATTACAGATACAGGTACAAATGAGAGAGTGAACAGGAATAATATGACTCTCTGTCAGGTAGGTATGATGTAGTACATAAAGCGTAAGGACATACAGATTTTGATTTTGATTCAGCACAGAAATGTTTCTGGGTGAAATAAGAATAGCACCTGGTTTATTTTAAATGGCATTTCTTTAGTGTCTTGAGCATTAAATCTCTGCAGCCAGTTCCCTTTGAAGTAGATGGCATTAACCAGAGCTAGTCGGGTCATTGCAGTCACCATTCCTGGCTTGAGAAGATCTTGAATTTTATCTGAAAAACACAAGTTTGTGTTTCTGACTTCACATCTGTGGCTTTTTAAAAAAGGTTATTTTGCAACAGGTCCAAACTGATTCTTTTATCCGAAATAGAACTGAATATGGAACTGATTTTCTCACTCTCAGTCTGCTCTTCCACCCATTGGTTAATGAGCTGTCTTGACTTATCAGATGCTCCAACGAAGTCCACCGCCTGAAGGTCAGCGTGGTACAGCTTCAGGGTGGAGTCCAAATACTCCTGCAGGACACATGACAACACATTCAGTAAAAAAGAGAAAAAAAAAAGAAAGACCTCAAGATTATAAAGTTAAACAATGGAGGGAAAATATTATATATCTCAGATTTAACCTCAAAATGTCTCATTATTAAAGGCAGAATGGGCTCACAGGTAAGAAGCTGAAGGTTTTCTCTCCGTAGAGGCGGTTGGCCAGTCTGAGGATGTAGGAGGCTGATGGATTGTTTATTGATGAGGTGAGGCTCTCAAAATGAGAGTGAACATCAGAGACAGAACTGAAGGACAAAACCTGCACAGAGCAAGAGAAGTTCTCCATTTTCAGCATAATAACACTTTGGAAATATCTTACAATACTGGCATATTATCATAGATTTCACTTTTATTCAAAAGAAAATCAAAAACATGCCTGCGGGAAGACTAAGTGTGCACTGAAGAGACTGTTCTGAGTACATTTACTGCAAGGAGTAAACTAAATCATGGATTTTATCTAATTGTCATTGGAGTCTGAAGTTCGTTGTCAAGCCAAGCATTTACATGCATTATCTAAATGAGTCTGTAATTAAGACAAATAGATGCAACATAATCAGGGTAGGCACAAGTTGGCTTTTGTGGCAACAATCTGGAATATTTTCTTCTAGGTCCATTTTAGTTTTTTTAGTTTTTTTTGGATTTGGAGGAATTTTCTTGAATTTTAAGCTGCTTCTAAAAGAGTCTCAGGCGGAGAGTGAGAGAGCAGCTGTGATCATTTGTTTACATACTTTACTTCTCCCTTCCTCTCTCTGTTGAGTCAGTCTCGCTTGCTGGTTGTATCACAGTCTGCATGCACTCTTTGGCTAATGAAATGTTCTGCTGTGTCTAGTTAATCAATAAAAGTTAATGCTTGGCATTCAGTATTAAACTGAAGCAGTCTAAGCATATTCAGTGGCTTTCTAAAAGACAAAAAACTACTTATTGACGATGTGTTATTCAGTCAGCATATAGACACTGCTGTGTTCATGCAAAGAACATTGTCATTTCTATATGCAGTTAATATGTAACTGCAGTGGCTAGTATCTACCAAATACCACCATGAAGTTAGTAGCTTATAGGATTAGTTCACTTTCAAATTAAAATTTCCTGATAATTTACTCACCCCCATGTCATCCAAGATGTTCATGTCTTTCTTTCTTCAGTCAAAAAGAAATTAAGGTTTTTTATGAAAACATTCCAGGATTATTCTCCATATAGTGGACTTCAATGGCCTCCAAACAGTTGAAGGTCAAAATTACAGTTTCATTGCAGCTTCAAAGCATTCTACACGATCCCAGACGAGGAATAAGGGTCTTATCTAGAGAAACCATCGCTCATTTTCTAAAAAAAAAAAAGGTCAAAGTTTGAACGAAATTGCCATATACAATATGCTAGTTCAAGTATATAACAATTAGATCAAACTTTGACCTGTGGAGGGCAGTAATACACTTAGCAGTGTCACTGCCGGAATTCTAATAGAGAAGAAGAAGAAGAGAGCTAGTTCAAGATGAGCATTTATGGTTAAAACGTATATAATTTTAATTTTTTTTTTTTAGAAAATGAGTGATGGTTTGTCTAGATAAGACCTTTATTCCTCGTCTGGGATTGTGTAGAATGCTTTGAAGCTCCAATGAAACTGTAATTTTGACCTTCAACCGTTTGGAGGCCACTGAAGTCCACTATATGGAGAAAAATCCTGGAATGTTTTCATCAAAAACCTTAATTTCTTTTCAACTGAAGAGAGAAGGACATGGACATCTTGGATGACATGGACGTGAGTAAATTATCAGGAAATTTTAATTTAAAAGTGTACTAATCCTTTATACAGTAGTAGCGCCAGTAGGTACTAACTGAACACATTTAAACTGAATGACAATAGGTTATTCTGAAAGAAAGCACTCTTTGCTTTGGAAATAGTATTGAAATGGCTACATACAAATGAATAATGAACTGATGACAGAAAGAATAATGATAATTCAAAGAAATTCAAAGGAAAAATGTCAAACTGCCATGATTTCTCAACCCTAAAATGAAAACTAATTCATTAATGAAAGCATTCTCAAGTCATTTAAAAAACATCTCAGGCTCTGAGAATTAAAGGTATTTTCTTCCCCCTATAAAATCTAGCTTAAATAAACACATTGGGTAACCATTGCATAACTGTGTGCCATTCTTTGAATATGATAAATGCATCTTTGTAAGCTCAAACTATGCTAAAGTGTTTACTCTTTTGACATCTAGGCCTCGCCCATTACCCATTATATAGGGTTCTTTTATCTTTCGTGTTTTGGGTTGTGTTTTGTTTCCCAATCACCGATTTTAAGTGCGCGCAATGAAGCCAACTTGTAGATTCACAATTAGAAAAATTCATTAGAAACCCTCACAGCCCTTGCTTGTTCTCCTGACGCCCATGCATCATACCTTTGCCATTTCCTCCGCTGTGCCTCCTCGGGCTCCCAAGTAGACCATACTGAGCGCTGCGCTGATGCTCAGAGGAGAAAAGAACATGTTTCCCTCAGAGTTGCTCGCGCTCAGAGCCCGATAGAGATCCAGAGCGAAGAGACTGTTAGCTCGAGCGAGACCCTCCATGACTGATGACACTGCAAAAAGAGCCCAAACATGATAGCAGCACCAATTTATACAACCATCGTTGCATACCATATAGCGCTTCTGACAAAACGAAGCGTGACACTGAGCAGATCTTTAGAGATTTTAAGTCTTTATGTTTTATGAATGCCCCGCATTTAGCTAAATAAGCAAAAATAACTTTAGACTGTTGTCCATTTTAATAATCGAATTCCACTTTTATTTCATTATTTGTAACAGTAGGTATCTTTTGTATAGCCTATATTTTATTAACGCACAGAGGTTTCATTAGCCTACATGAACGCGGAAGTCGCAAAGACGTAGCCAACATTATCGTTTATTTCTATACAGTTTCGTAGACATACATGTGTATAGATTAAGTAGCCTATTACTTACATTTTATGAAAGATGCTTGTCCCAAACGTACGTCTGTGCGAGAGAGAAACCTGCCCCAGAGTCACGCAATATAAATGACTAGCAAACGCCCATAATAAACAGAACAAGCTAGGCAAGTTAACTGCAGAAGTTACACATGTAGGCTAACAGGTGAGTCAGTCTCACACTCCCCCCGCCCTTTATTACCTTTTCATATGCTTCCCTTATTTTACTGCATAATGTCCAGCCAAGTTCAAAAGTGAGTAAAACAGTTGTTGGAATGTTTGAGTGTGCTTACTTTGGACAGAGAGGGAAAGCGAGCGAGCGAGAGCGAGAGAGAGAGAGAGAGAGTGTACAATAGGAAATAGATTTATGTTTTGTCAGCAACACAACACAGATGCATTCAATGAATGTGACAGCTCTGGACTAATCAGTTGGACTTTGTGCATAAAGGGTGAGTCACACTGTTGGATCAGAGGTTCTGCGCAATAAAACCGTTAAAGGCCTTTCACAATAGGGCCTGTGTTCATCAGAAATGCTTCTTCAGTCGTGTTTTCAAAATGGTTCTTTGTTTTTTATTGATCTATTGAGCATAGACTATTGATTTATTCAGAATACATGAGGTTTCTACCTTAAGAGATAGCATCAATAATTTGGCATAACATAAGGAATTATGAATGAAAGAGTTGGCCGCCTCACTATCAATGTAGGTATATAATTAACTGAAGGTTGGCCCCACAAACACACACACACACACACACACCTACGTTGGGTTTCCATGTTTAATGGGACTTTCCATAGACATAATTATTTTTATACTGTCAAATTTATATATTCTATCCCATATAACCCTTACCCTATCCCTAAACCATCACAGGAAACTTTGGGCATTTTTGCATAAAAAATCAAAACAAAACTCTAATATGATTTAAAAGCTGTTTTCCTTATTGGGGACCAAAAAATGTCCTCACAAGATCATGTTTTTGAAAGAAGTATCATCTCAGCTCAACATTTATTTTCAAAAACACAGTAAAATCAGTAATGTTGTTTTTAGTAATTTCTATAAAAAAAATTATCTTACATTATTCAGCAATTATACAGTCTACACCTAAACAAAACAGCTGAAAACCCTTTGATTGTGAACAGTTAGACTGAGTATTGTAGGCCACTGTAATTTAAATACACATTTTAATATTAATATGCATAATAGTAAATAAGGTGCACAGAACTCTTGAAGACTCAACAGCAGCACATAAATTGCAGAACTGGAAGGGATAGTGTGGAAAAAATGAAACCTCTGTCAGCTCTCAGATCTCATTCTTCATTCCGCTTATTTGAACAAGCATGCATGTATTAAAGGTCCCGTTCTTCGTGATCCCATGTTTCAAACTTTAGTTAGTGTGTAATGTTGTTGTTAGAGTATAAATAAAATCTGTAAAATTTTAAAGCTCAAAGTTCAATGCCAAGCGAGATATTTTATTTAACAGAAGTCGCCTACATCGAACGGCCAGTTTGGACTACATCCCTCTACTTCCTTCTTTAATGACGTCACTAAAACAGTTTTTTGACTAACCTCCGCCCACAGGAATACACAAGAGTTGCGTTTGTAGAGTGTGTTTGTCGCCATGTCGTCGAAACGCTGTTATTTTCATCCCGCAGTCCAATCACCGGGTCTGATTCCGGCTCAAATTGATAAAATTAAAGACATGTTTACAATAACACTGAGCGCATGCATCTCCATGTTATGGTAAGAGGCGTGACTTTTCCGGGCAAGGTTCGCTAAGCTGCTGTCGAATCACAACACAGGAACCGCTGGCACAATCAGAACTCGTTACGTATTTCTGAAGGAGGGACTTCATAGAACAAGGAAGTCATCAGCCCGTTTTTATGACAGTGGAAACAGCGGTATACAGATAAGTAAATTATGTGAAAAATACTGTGTTTTTTTACACGCGAAACATGAACACATGTTATATTGCACACTATAAACACAATCAAAGCTTCAAAAAACCACAAAAAACGGGACCTTTAAATTATAGCAAACACAAGAACAGCATTTGGCGTGAACCATGAAGCGGCTCTCCAATGCACCATTTTGGGAAATCTGAACACAACAGGGTTATAGTCTATGCTAATATTTTTATTTAGTAGACGAGGAGTCAATCTATATGGGCCCCTGCCCAATGACATTTATTAGCCACTAGATGGCAGAATTATTATTTTTTTGTAGAATGATGCATCTATTATCTACTATATTTTTGAAAAATAATAAAATTTTTCCTTTTAATTTTACTGTAACTATTCACTTGTTTTACCAAAGTTTATTGCAAAATCACTAATTCAGGATAATTCCATAACATGTGGAATATCAAGTTCTATGTGCTGTATATATGTTTTGTACACGCAGGCAGACAATCACTCACGCTCGCTCTCTCTCTCTCTCTCTCTCTCTCACACACACACACACACACACACCATTGCTGCTCTTGAATTACACACAGACAGCAGCACTTACACGTCAGAATGAGATTTAAATAAAACTCATCCTGTCAGCACCATGGTTTGCTGTTTCCACACCTCACTCTGCATGCATACTTCCTCGTGTGTGTGTGTGTGTGTGTGTGCTCGCATTGGATAAGGGCGATGTGTGTGTGTGTTTGCCGTTAATTAGCCAGTGTGTACGCAGAAGTTAGCTAAATCTGATAACCTCCCTTTGGGGACATCTCCAATTAGAAAAATGATTCATAAATAAGCAAATGTTTTGTCTGATGATACAAAATGTGAATGTTTTCTGATAGAGTTTTGGAATGTGATAAGATTTTGGAAATATCTACGGTATGTCCTCATTTAGATAGCTAACTAAATGTGTAAGTATGTACATGTCAAAGGAGAGAGAATTAGTCAGGAGGGACTAAAGGGTATAATTTGGCTCCCTGGAAGTGAGAGAGGAATGATTGGCTATGAAAATACTGTATGTAAAATTGCTCAGTGATGACAGAAAGGCAGGCACACACATCAGCTTCCTAAGTGTACCAAACATCTCCAAATGTACTGAAACACTTACCCCGCCAACACACAGACAGACAGAGATACACCTAGACACATGCACTTTCCTTGACCTCATTCCCAAAACAACTACAGAGAAGATGTTGCAAATTATAATTATTATTACATCAGAAATAATAAAATTAATTAAACATTTCAAATTTTCTGTTATTTTAAAAAAAGCATTTGGCCATGAAACTTTAGAACCCTTTTACATGCTCATACAGGTTTATGAAAGGACACGAGCAGCTGCAGTTTGCCTTTGATCCTGCTATTTCCAATGAGAACACAATCCATCATATATAACAGCACAAGTGCCAACTCATAGCATAGCTAACCTATATTCCAACACAATAAAGGAATCTTTATAGCTTTAACTAGGGATACCCAGCGAGAAGAGATCATCCCCTGTCTTAAATAAGCCAAGGAGAACAGAATTTGACATGGTTCTTCTTCTTGGTCTCTCCCTTTTCATTACAGTAGATATGCCATTCTCAAAAATATTATATATCTGCAGATGTGGATTTTCCATATTGCCTAAATTTGACCTCTGGTAGTAAACCTCGAGCAGCATTATTTAGAACAGCATTGTTGCAAAAATAGTGCACACTTAAGTCTTGGACCTGAGGTGGTTTCTCACTGACGAATCAATCACAGCTGAAGGCTATAAATAATACGAGTGACAAGACAAAGGTTTATTAGACTTCACAAAGCCATGGAGCAGGTGCTTTAGACTGAATTATCTCCAAACGTAGTATAGGAAAATATTATTGCCATTAAACATTTCAGTTTATACTTACAAATACAAATACACTTCTGGTCAGTAAATTCTTCCCCAACCATCCTCATGCTATTTGATAAATCAAAGTTCATGTATTTGTAGGGCATTTTTTATGAATCAATGTGTGTGTGTTTTTTTAAATAAGTATCTGAATATCTTTTTAGATTTTGTGGTTCGGTTTGTTGGCTTTTACGGTCATGAAATCGCCCTTATCCACCGCACGCCCACACACAAACACACAAACAAACACACACGTACATAGGAAAAGGGGAACACATGGCACTGAAATTCCACACCCTCTACAATAACATGTTTAACCCCTTTCCCACTCCCTGCGCTTCTCTCATCCCCCCCACACCCCCACCGCACATTTACACTTTGACTTGTCTCTGACTTTGCTGACCCGTTTCCACATCCCACAAACTATCTCTCTCCTTGCTTATTTGACTGTGTGTCACTTATACAGAGTAGACTATGTGAGCAAGTCACCATGTCTGAGGCTGTTCACAGATTTATGGATAAATCCTTGATATAGACTGTGTTTTACAACAAAAGGAAGAGGAAAAGCTGACTTGCGACTTGTCGACCTGCCTAATTGAATGTAAGAGGAAACCAAATTATTTTTTGTATGGTATCACAGTGTGATATTCTAAATATGCTATAATATTAGTAAGCTGGACTGAAATGAAATATGCTTTTATTGAATTAACAGCTGCTGTAATGTTGCATTAACAAGCCTGTACATGCAAACACACATAGGCTATAGCATGCCTAATGAACTCTATCAAGATGCATTTGTTTCAATAAATGTTTGTGCTGAATCTATTGGTGTAAGATGAAAGTGCATTGAAGTATGTGTAATTTTACACTGCACTGTTATTACCATGAGGCAGCTGCAAAAGTGATGGTGTTGATACAAGATCTGAGATTAAACGTTCCCTGGTGCGTCTCTGTGTGAGTACAAAATGGCTCCACAAGCTTTACAGTCATCATGACATTCCTTCTGACTTGAGATGACATTCCTCCTGACCAACATAGATTTAACTCAATATAAAATATCCTTTATTTGTGCTGTAGCTGCGTCTGTTGATCTTGGTGTATGGAAGCAAAGCTTTAAAGCAATCAGTCCAAGGTTCAAAACTCAAATGTTTCCTCTAACATATGTTATAAAGTAAAAACTGTCAGTCAAAAATAATTAAGAAGAAGTGACGTCAAATAAGAAACGTTCCAAGAAACATCCTGCCAAAATCTCACTGAGTTCTTGGCTAGAGGGGTAATGTAATGATATATTCCCACTGGGCTTTATCAAAAGAACATCCTAACTCTAGAATCATATCAAATCTGTTTAGCAACCATGGCCAATTCAGTTAGTATCTAATTAAGGACAAAATACCTATGAATTTCCTATAGAGGTAATTTGATTTAAAAAAAAATAACTTAAAATTATCTTAAAAGGATAGTTCATCCTCACCCTCATGTTGTTCCAAATCCATAATTTATACTATAGAACAAACTTTTTAATGGCCGCGAAGTAAATTCAAATTCAAATGTACCTACTCAGACTGTCAGACAGTAGGCTGAGAATTTTTCTATAGTGTGTCATTTGAGTGCTTTATGTACATTTGCTGATCAATGTTTATATGTGAATAAAAGCCTTAATTAAATCTGTTTATCAGTGATCAGGTCTTTTCAGAAGACTTGGATTAAACTGCTCGATTCGTATGGATTTATTTTACGATTTCTTTATGAACATTTTGAACCATCAGAAATTCCAATTTCGTTAAAAATATCTTCATTTGTGTTACAAAGATGAAGGAAAGTCTTTTTATGTTTGGAACAACATGACAGTGAGTAATTGATATGCCTAACAGAGTTTTCATTTTCATTTTTCACTTTAAGCGAAGTTACCTGTTCTAGAACTTCCACTAGACGACGCCCAACACCCCCTCGCCTACAACCGGTTTGGCGTTATGTGAGTGAAAAATATTTTTACCTGTAAAACAAGCAAAGCAATGTTCACTCTCGACTTCTTTTTTTGGGTTTCTTTATTTTCCCTGTCTTCCTCTTTTGTTTCACTGTGTAAGCCGCATCACTGAAATATTTATAATTTTTGTTTATATAATTAAAGTTATGTTCTGGGGCTAGTCTTCATAAGACTAGTCTTACAAGTTAGTCATCTTTTTTTTTTTCTTTAAAGGTGCCATCGAACGTTTTTTTTACAAGATGTAATATAAGTCTAAGGTGTCCCCTGAATGTGTCTGTGAAGTTGCAGATCAAAATACCCCATAGATTTTTTTAAATTAATTTTTTTAACTGCCTATTTTGAGGCATAATTAGAAATGTGCCGATTCAGGCTGTGGCCCCTTTAATTGCTCGCGCTCTCCGCCCTCTCCCGAGCTCTCGACTCTATCATTGCATAAACAAAGTTCACGCAGCTAATATAACCCTCAAAATGGATCTTTACAAAGTGTTCGTCATGCAGCATGACTAATCGCGTAAGTATGGTATTTATTTGAATGTTTACATTTGATTCTGAATGAGTTTGATGGTGCTCCGTGGCTAACGCTAACATTACACACTGTTTTATAAAGATTTATAAAGAATGAAGTTGTGTTTATGAATTATACAGACTGCAAGTGTTTAATAATGAAAATAGCGACGGCTCTTGTCTCCGTGAATACAGTAAGAAATGATGGTAACTTTAACCACATTTAACAGTACATTAGCAACATGCTAACGAAACATTTAGAAAGACAATTTACAAATATCACTAAAAATATCATGTTATCATGAATCATGTCATTTATTATCGCTCCATCTGCCATTTTTCGCTGTTGTCCTTGCTTGCTTATCTAGTCTGATGATTCAGCTGTGCACAGATCCAGACGTTAATACTGGCTGCCCTTGTGTAATGTTTTGAACATGAGCTGGCATATGCAAATATTGGGGGCGTACATATTAATGATCCTGACTGTTACGTAACAGTCGGTGTTATGTTGAGATTCGCCTTTTCTTCGAAGGTCTTTTAAACAAATGAGATTTATATAAGAAGGAGGAAACAATGGAGTTTGAGACTCACTGTATGTGATTTCCATGTACTGAACTCTTGTTATTCGACTATGCCAAGGTAAATTCAATTTTCAATTCGATGGCACCTTTAAGAATGTTCATAACTTTTTAAAGTCAGTTTCATAAAAACATAGATTGTTCTAATTTGATACTGAAAACTAAGACTGATTACCCCTAACTAACTGCTAGCTGGTCATACTAGTTCTTAAGACACAGTCAAACAAAATTGAATAAAAAATGTTGTGCCAGCATTTATCTTTTGTATGTATGTATGTATGTATGTATGCATATGCATATGCATACATATATATATATATATATATATATATATATATATATATATATATATATATATATATATATATATATATGCACAAACATTTTTTGGGTTGTGGAGAGTATCTCGGGATGTGCTGACAGAGTCAAAGATTTTGCCTTTCATCACTGTAGCATAAGCCGTTCCAAGCCCTTTAATTGAGACTCTGTACCACTGCACCGGAGAATATGAAAGCAAGGATAAGACCACAGTACACAGTCACGCACTCATTGCACCATACAGGACAAAATGCCAATAACATTGTCCACTATGAAGGTAACTGAAAATAAAGAAAAAAGAAAACTTTTGAAACTTAGATTGTCAGCAATACTTTTTTAGAACAACTCCAAATCATAAGAGTTTTTATAGGATTTGTTTGCCTCTATATATCAAAGTATTATGGAAAGAGACCTAAAGTGGAAATACAGTGTGACATAAGGAATCCCAAACTAATAGAGAGGTCATAGTCAGAACCAACATTCTTACGTCATTCTAGGGAATAATGCTTGACCACAGGCGCCAGAGCTGATTGGGGCTTGTGTCTGGTTTGAAAATAGAGCGTTGTTCTTGTTGTTGGGGTGTCCCAGCCCCAGGGGAATCACTCCACTTTGTGACTTTCTGTTACCCCAGGGCATACAGATGGATCAACATGCTATGCACAGAATGGCATCTCAACTGATCCCTTGGAAACAGAACAACACGCTTAGTTCCTATCAGAGTACGTTGAGCTAGAGCTGATGGCTAAATGCAGCTTGGATCATTGGTGACAGATATAGTGTATAAATTGAGTTATGTGAAGAGAGTCTTTTGGAGTCCCCATACCTTTTTCTGTCACATTGTAGAAGTACTTACCTTTAAAAAAGACATCATCATTATTTTCTCTATGCATTGTTCAAAAACAGTATGGACAATAGTCTTTCAAAATAAGGATCACCACCTGGGCCAAGTGCTTAAAGTTAAAAGCACAAAATGACCATCTGACCCCCATAAAGCTGCTTATAGCTGCTCACCCCAACCATTACCCATCCCGGATGTCAGCACTGACCTGCACCTGCTCACTGACCCGAAACACATATGAACTCATACATACATAATGTGACATTTCCTACCAATCTGTTCTTGTGTGTAAAAACACACTTTCTTCCTTTATATCTAAAGAAAGACGCTTAGACTATTGGACTATTACGGACTATATCTACCTTATTTTGCAATGTGGAAGTAAGCTATTTTCTGTGAATGTGTGAGTCTTACGATGCATTAGCCATTAGCCCATAGGTAAATAACTGCATTAAACTGTAAAACTATTTGCACTACAAAGGAGTGTTTATAATTATGACAATTCATTTAAGTAATACCAGTTTGCAATATTAAGCAGCATAAACAGCTATTTTGTGCCACTAAAAATAACTAGAAGCAAAGAAGCCAGACACATTGAATTTACAAATGGCCATGCATGCACTTAAAAAAAAAAAATGGATAGACTAGGGCAGACTACTAGAAATAAAACAATAAAATCAAGCTCCTGGGAGTGATTTTTTTTTTTCTCAAAAAAAAAAAAAAAAAAAAAAAAAAATCGTGTTGAGTCACCTCAGACATACTTCTTTTTCACATAGCCCACTGTTTTTTGCCTAGTTGGGAAGTATGCGGCTTTGGATGCAGCCTTACTATTTTTAACATATAATTATAGCAAAAACAGTATGAGAAGTATACTAGTATACGGTTCTGAATTCATCAACTATCTTTATGAGTGAGTGAGTCATTGAATCATTCACCGATACGATTCGTTGAAACACAGTGAATCATTCACGAACATCACTGCCATGTGTTGCTCTGTTAATTCGGCTGGCTTGTTTAGATTTTTGTTGGCGGAGCAAAATAGACAAAGTAATATTGTGTCTAAAAAAACTACACATTATTAACTTGTTTATTGAAATGTTGTATGAAAGCAATATCACACTAAAAAATGACTGTGTATCAGGGTTAGCTGGCCTATTCAGCGCGAGACTCTTCCTCACGTCACATGTCAATTTTCTAATACAGTGAAAAAACTATAGCGGACACACACCATGTGCTGACAGCCAAGACAGCGGAGGGTGCTTTGGATATGAAACAAAGTCACAGCTTTCAATTCATGTAAGTTTTATTACGAAATTCAAACGATAAATAGCGTTTTGGCGCTCTTTAATGTGGCTTGACATCCACCTCAGTTAACTAATAATCGCCACTGAAACTAAAATCTCTTTCTCTTTACTAGTTATAGCACGAAATAAACATGTTGAAAGATAGTTTATGTTACTGAAAGTTATCATGCTCAACAATCAGTGACGACGTCAATAAAACAGCTAAACAGTTAAATTTATCTCAGAAAAGCCATTCAGTGTCCATAAACTCTAAAATGTACTCTAGCCGAGGAGCATTTTGCAAAAAACAAGCAAATAATTAACATATTAACATATTAATTATAACCTATTTGTACTCTTATATCATCAGAGGTGTAAAGAGTACCTGAAAACCATACTTAAGTAAAAGTACAGATACCTTACATAGAAAATGACTCCATTACAAGTTACAAGTCACCAATTCCAATATGACTTGAGTAAAAGTCTTGAAGTATCTGATTTTAACAGTACTTAAGTATCTTACTCACGCTGAAAATAAGAAACAATTGATTTGTAAGATGACAAATCAAGTTTATTTTCTAAAATCAAAATTGAACTGAACACCTCGATATTGCAATAAATCAAGGTCGACACAACAATCTTTTAAACGTCTACAAACTCTCCAGTCTTAGTTGAGTTCAAGTGCACAAAAAGGCCATAAGTAAACCAATATCCTTCAAAAAGGTCTCGTCGATATAGCAAATAAATAAAACAATGTTAAATAAAATTAAATAGTCAAAGTCTACTGTATGTGCTGGTTTGAGCCTCATCACCAGCTGCAGTCATTTCCTCATCTCAAAAATCAAACAACTGCGATCAGCAATTACCTACTAATGCACTTACATTCACACAAAGTATCCTTGTTGACAAGTTTTGGGTGAGTAAAGGCAAAATGCACAAGATATAGTACCTTCAATGCCCTTAGATGGCGATATCGCTTCTTTATAGCAGAAACAAACTGCTGCAGAAAAAGTTAGGTGCCATGAAAAATCTAGTGTGTAATTGCATTACTCATCACAAATGTAGTGGAGTAAAAAGTACATACTTCTTCAAAAATGTAGTCAAGTAGAGAGTAAAAGTTGCCAATATCTTCTACTACAAACTAGCCAAAAAGATACTTGAGTACAGTAACTAATTACATTTACTCAAATACTTTACACCTCTGTATATCATTAAAAAGTTTTTATAATGTCATTATTTTAAAAACGGCCTTATATACAAATCAGTTGTTAATTTTAAACTTCAGTAATAATGTACTAGTTAAAAGGGTTCCCTGTTTGCAATATTAGTTAGAAAAAAAATAAATGTACTAAAATGAACATGTACCCCGCACCCCACCCTGCAGGAATAACTCTCACTCTGAGTTGGCAGCCCTGTTTTAAGGCATATTGACGTGACTTCAGTGTAGTTTTGGCTGTATTCTTAGCTCTTTTACCTATACGTGTATTGATTTGTTAATTTTTTATTCCAAAAAAGATTTTATTTTTGTTTGTACTTTTTTCCCCCTTCTATTTTCAGCTCAGAAGACAATACCAAGTTTGCTGCAGATAGTAAGAGGGGGTGTGTCAGGTCCAATAAAACACCCGCTGCCCATGCACTGCATTTCTTAACAACAGAGCCATGGAGGGGGAGGAATCACGCATCAAGGAGCTTGATGTTGGTCGACTTGAATTTTTTGGGCACCTTGAACGAGTAGAAAGAATGCGCTGCTACTGGGAGCTCAAACATGTCCAGCTAAAGACTCTAGAGCAGGTAACTCGAACGTGATATGTTATATGCACGTCAGGTATGTATACACTACTGTTTAAAAGTTTGGGGTCAGAAAGATTAATTCATTTCTTATTTAAATAATTTAAAACTTTTATTCAGCAGGGACATATTAATTTGTTCAAAAGTGCCATTTATAATGTTACAAAAGATTTCTATTTCAAATGAACTTTCTATTTATAAAAGAATCCTGAAAATAAATGTATTACTGGTTCCACTAATGTATTAAGCGGCACAACTGTTTTTAACATTGATAATAATAAGAAATGTTACTTGAGCACCAAATCAGCATATTAGAACGATTTCTGAAGGATCATGTGACACTGAAGACTGCAGTAATGACTGCTAAAACTTCAGCTTTGCCATCACTGAAATAAATTACATTTTAAAATGTAAATTGTAATAATATTTCACAATATTGCTTTTTTGATCATATTGAGCTTTGGTAAGCATAAGTGATGTCTTTAAAAAAAATAATAAAATCCTTCTAATCTCAACATTTTATAACTGGTAGTGTATAAGCCAGGGTAAAATAGATTAATTGTTTGTGTATTATTTCAGCTAGTTGTGTTGCACTGTTTTAAATTTGCCCATAGAGGGGGCTGTATCACCATGGATCACACCTATTATAACTAAAAAAAATTCTGTTTCTGTTTACAAACTGAGGACATACTGTCTGGGGTATTTGACAGCATGCCACAGTTAATTTGAAAATAACTAGAAAATTCTTTTAAGTTCAACTTCCCTTTGAAACTTTTAATGCTCTCTTTACTTACAAACTATGCCATGGTTATTTTTATAGAGATTGCACATGCACACTTTGACACACAGTCCAACATACACATGCTTGCACACCCAAAAACGTTTATCAACTTTCAAAAAAGTACCAAGGTCATGTGGCACTGGTAATATTTACTGACCATCCAGGAGGGGGCGACAGTTCATGAAATAGTGATTGCATTGCTCGCTGATGCACCAGGTTTTAGAAATGTAATCTTTCACAGACAGGGCTTAGAATAAAGGGTTATTTCACCCAAAAATGAAAATTCTGTCATTAATTACTCACCTTCATGTCATTCCATATTTTTGATGAAATCCGAGAGGTATATGACTCGTCCATAGACAGCAATTTAACCACCACTTTAAAGGGTTAGTTCACCCAAAAATGAAAATTCTGTCATTTATTACTTACCCTCATGCTGTTCCAAACCCGTAAGACCTTCGTTCATCTTCGGAACACAAATTAAGATATTTCAGTTGAAATCCGATGGCTCCGTGAGGCCTGCATAGGGAGCAATGACATTTCCTCTCTCAAGATCCATAAAGGTACTAAAAACATATTTAAATCAGTTCATGTGAGTACAGTGGCTCAATATTAATATTATAAAGCAACGAGAGTTAAAAAAAATAACTACTTATATAGTGATGGCCGATTTCAAAACACTGCTTCAGGAAGCTTCGGAGCATAATGAATCAGTGTATCGAATCTGCTGTTCGGAGCACCAAAGTCACGTGATTTCAGCCGTTGGCAGTTTGACACGCGATCTGAATCATGATTCGATACCCTGATTCATTTATGCAGTGTATGCATTTATTCATGAAGCAGTGTTTTGAAATCGGCCATCACTAAATAAGTCGTTATTTTGTTTTTTTGACACACCAAAAATATTCTCGTTGTTTTATAATATTAATATTGAGCCTATGTGCCCATATGAACTGATTTAAATATGTTTTTAGTACCTTTATGGATCTTGAGAGAGGAAGTGTCATTGCTCCCTATGCAGGCCTCACGGAGCCATCAGATTTCAACTAAAATATCTTAATTTGTGTTCCGAAGATTAACGAAGGTCTTACGGGTGTAGAACGGCATGAGGGTGAGTAATTAATGACAGAATTTTCATTTTTGGGTGAACTAACCCTTTAAAGTTCCAGAAAGGTACTAAAGACATTGTTAAAACAGTCGACGTGACGCAGTGGTTCAAACTTAATTTTATGAAGCAACGAGAATACTTTTTGTGCGCAAAAACAAAACAAATATAACAAATTTATTCAACAAAATCTTCTCTTCTGTGTCTTCTTATGTACCTTTCTGGACCTTAAAAGTGGTCGTTATATTGCTGTCTATGGACGAGTCATATACCTCTCGGATTTCATCAAAAATATCTCAATTTGTGTCTCGAAGATGAACAAAGGTTTTACAGGTGTGGAACGACATGAGGGTGAATAATTAATGACAGAAATTTCATTTTGGGGTGAACTAACCCTTTAAGCTAGGATTAGGCCTTAGTTCAATTAGGGCATTTAATAGCTTTTATAAATGTGTCTTAAAAACATTACTGGTGTGCATCTTGAGACAAAACAATGTCAGAGCAAGTTGCTTTCAGTTAAAACAGCTCAAACATGCATTTTAGTCTGGGATTAGGCTTAAGCCTTGTCTGTGAAACCGGGGTAACAGTACGTCTTATGACTACACTTCAGTAGACATTTCTTATAAAGTATGAATGATCATGTTTGAGGCTAAAATGCTTAGCATTTGGTCTTTAGAGTTGGAATAACCATTTAAACATACTTTGTGCATCTATTTATTTGTTATTTTACACAGTGTGCTGTATTTTTTTTATTTACATTTTTTTTTACAAAATGTTTGGTTAGGGTCTTTTGCTTTGGGATGTACAGTGTTAATAGGTTTTCTTTTCAATTGTGGGCAGTTATTTGGAATTGGAGTGTTCTCCTGCTATAGTGTGTGTGTGTGTGTGTGTGTGTGTGTATTTCTGTGTATTGTGACTGTGCGTCAGTCAGATGACCTATAGGTTGCAAAGTCAGATAGGAGTAATCCAAGAACTGCAGTCTATTTAAATCAGATCGCTACTGTTACGGTTTACCCCCCAACATGTCTCTTATCACTTTGTGAGCAGGAGTGCACAGCCTTGGTCTTTTGAATAGCTGTGAGTGTGTTTGAATGCCAGTGTGCACGTGCGCATATCTCTAGTCTGATTATAGTAGTCACACATGCTGAGAATACATGACAAGTTGTCGTTTCTCTTTAAAATGTTCTGAAGTATCAGTGGACCTGAGATAGGCTGAGTATGCTGCTTGCTAGGGCTGTATATGTCAGATTATACAGGCCACGTGTCATTCACCCCATTGTGAGTGTGTATGAGTGAGCACTTTTAAGTGCTGTGTCTAACGTTAAAGGATACACCGAGTTCTGCTAACTGCCCTCCATTGCCGTGGAGCCAGAGTTCCACCTGTCCACCTCTCGTCTCGCTGACTGACAGATGTTTTGCTCCTTATACGGAAGAGAGGGAGCGTTCTCTCCCGTTTACCCATGTCTCTCATTTGCTGTGACTGCCCACCTTTCGTAATTTGTAGCTCGCTTGTACAGCTGATGTCAACAACCGGACCGGCGTTAAAAGAAAGAGAGAGAGAGTTAAACAGGCTGCTAAAAAAAAAGTTAAGGAGTTTAAAAAAGAAAAAGCAACTGTTGTAAGGAGGTTTGCTTGGTGTGAATGTAGTTGCCATGGAGAACTTCTTGCGGGATAAGGACCTCTGGATTGTAGGAAGTGTGTGTTTGGTTGCATCCATCCTATGGAGACGATTTTGGAATTTATTTACATACAAGAGGAAAAGAGACACTTCACCAGAAAGTTCATCTATTGACATTCAGGTAAAACTCACGAATATATCCAAAACTGAAATTAAAAAATAATATTTTGTGCTAATTTACTCTTATTTAATTGTATTTAAATGAAAATGTGTTTTGCATTGTTTAGCAATGTTCCAGTAGCCTATATAAAGCACTGTTTTTCCTGCTTTTACTGTATATAACTATGAATAATATAAATATATGTGATATATATATAGGCCTAAGTGGTTCCTGACGGTATTATGACGTCTGTAAAGAAAATTTAGAACTAAATTTTAATTAATTTCCCAACTAATGCTCTGTTAAGCATTATATAATGCAATAGTGTTGTGGAATGTTGTTGTGTTGTGTAGTGTTGTGGTACGAATGAACATTATTATGAATGTAGGTCTAATTAATTAAGTATGAAAATATAGTTTTGCTGATACTGATTAGAATGCACAGGTGATTAAAAATTGTAAATAGTGATACATCCAAGTGCAGAATATTCACTTACTGTTATATAAATCAGTTTATATTTTAACAGCTATGACAAAAGAAGTGAATAAGCTAGACTAACTGACAACAAGTGATGTGACATAACTAGCACATGCTCTGAACTTAAGAATCACCAATAGATATATTACTACACTTGACCTGTGTTTTACAGTGTAGCTGCACTTAATAATCATTGGTTTTTAATAAACCAATGAGTAATCACAATTATGATAGCAATATTTTGAAACAATGAAATGACCAAATTGCAATATCTAGTGAGAAGTAAAAGTAAGAAGAGAGTACATGTATAAGGAGTAAATTTGAACTGTGATACACTGTCTTCCTTTTTTCATGTTAGTTTTTGACACCATTGTAATTTCGATTATCTGCCCTCCCACCCAAGTGGCATTTGGAACAACATGTGTCTAAACCACAAACATTAGTGTTGCTTAGTGCATGAGGTAATTATAACTGTGACTTATTATTGTAGTCATGCTAGTTGATTGCTTTTTACATTTTGTGAAAAAAATAAGAAAAGGTAGTGAAAATATTCATATTTCTACCCATCATGCTCTTTGAAAATCTATCTCAGTGGTTCTCAACTCTGGCCTTCGAGATCCACTTTCCTGCAGAGTTTACTTCCAGCTGTGATTAAACTCACCTACCTGCAACTTTCTATGGCTGTGTTTAAGTCCACTTTTTTATGCCCTTCCCTCGCTAACTTCCCTTCGCCTCGTTCACTCGGATGTACGTCATTGCTTACGTTGCATGAGTGTCCACGACTGGCGGAACCATTGCAATGAGTTTAAATGGAACAGCCCTTGATCACTTGTGGGTAAATTACAGTTTTTTTCAACTGCTTACACACATATTCAAAACTCTGCCTCTTTTCAAAACTTTACACACAAATCCAAGAATTGCACACACAAAATGCAAAAATCCTCTCTTGCAAAATTAAGCACTGCATTCAAAATATGACAAACACATTTCAAAAGCAAACATTTGTGTTACGTTGCAAACACCTTTGCCATAATATCCAATTTTTGGATATATCATATACACACAATTATTCAAAAGCTCTTTTTTCATGAGCTCCTATGTACATTTCTGTACAATATTGAAAGTAATTGGCAGAGAGATGTTGAAAAATTCACAGTAAACATGAAAGCAAGATTGAAACAAAACTATTTTTTTTTTTAACGTAAGCATTTGTGGTTGTGAATACAGTATTACACAGTACGAAAGAAAAGAAGTACCTCAACCATGTGTAGTTGGACAGAAACAATGGTTGCATTTGAAAACGGAAATCAAGATACTTCCTGTTAGATTTTTGTGTTACATATAGAATTGTGTTATGTGTTTTGCAAAAAGTGTTTTATGAAATTGAAAACTGAGTTGAAGGCCGAGAATTAGTGTATGGTTTTGCAGATTTGGTGTGTGGTTCTGGTGTTTGAGTGTCAGATTTCAGAAACTGTGTGTAAGCTGCTGAAAAAAACTGTAAGTGTGAGCACTGCGAGTTGCTGTTGTGACGTAACAATTGTGTTGCATTGTGGTCTAAAGATCTGCCTGAAGTGTACATATGAGCAGAATCGCTCCCTCGGTCAAATTGAGGGGTCAAGAGGTCTGTCCTAATAAACGTCCCGCATCCAAGTTGGCGAAGTCGGACACACTTCAAAATGGCGGTGGGGATTCCTCCAAGGGGAAGTGCTAGGGAAGTTCATGAGCGTATGTCTAAAGGCCCTGATATACGCACGTTGAAGTTCTTTTTCGTTCTTTGCTTAGGGGTAAAAAGTTCAAAATACACGACCAGCGATAAACTGTTAGCAAACATCCGAAGGCGCACACTCTGCTGAGAGCGGCGTTCATATGTAAATATGTGCTGTGTGCTTTCCACTCAATAAAAAAATAAACACACAACAAAATTGAGAAGACAGCAAGCATAAGAAAAGCATCTGATCATAGCAACGAGGATGTTTGCATGGACTCTGCAGTTCGGCACTCTAGTTAGTTCGTAAGTAAACATATCCACATTTATTTATATAGCACTTTATACAATAGATTGCTTAAAATTAAGCAGCTTTACCGTATTAAACATGAAAAATAGTGTCTTGTTTCATCAACTTAATTTTCTACTATATAGCAGCTCCTGTGTGTTCATGTTTTCACTCACGGACTTCTGACCTCGACAGACTGAACAGTAGAAATGAACCAAAAAAGATTTCCACATGAAAGAAGTAATTGTAAGTAATTAAGTAATTGCCACAGACCAATGGTAGTACAAAGGTGTTTACCAGTCGTAGCATACTTTTCTGGAAAGCTTTTTCAAACTCCCAAAATGAACTTCGATTTGGCCTGATTTTGTACGGAATGATGTCACATCAGTTTGTTCTTTGATTTCACTTAAAGTATATTGTGGCCTTAAGGGTATGTTTACACGACAACAATGTACTAAAAATGGAAATAATTTTACTTCACGTTTTTCGCATACAGACGACAAAGTCAAAATGATCCCCATTCACACGGATCCGTGAAAAACGACTAAAAACACTGTATTATGCATGCCAGGCCAGTAGTTGGCAGTCACTTTGGATATCACTTTGTAAAGAAACATTATGCACATATAGACTGAACATGTAATGCGCATGTGCATAGCATCACAGATTTCACAAATTCATGTTTTTGTAGTTTATTCAGAATTGTATATTTATATCTCACATTTCTGGCTTAATAACATGCAATTGTGAGTTTATATCTCACAAATCTGAGAAAAGAAGTCAGAATTGTGAGAAAAAAGTCAGAATTGTGATTTTTTTTAAAAAAATCTTTACCACACAGATTTGGCCTTTCAAATGATTTCACTCACAAAAGTGCATTTTAAGAATCAAAGTTTTGCCACAAAAAAGTAAAAAATAAATAAGTAAAACTAGGCACTGGCATGTTAGGAAAAAGGCATAAATACATGAATGAATGAATAAATGAATGAATGATACTCCTGAAACAACCTGTCCCTTGGTTTAGATCAGTGAGTACTAATGTGAAATTTCTGGCTTAACTCAAGTCTTCTTGTCTTCGAGTGTGATTTAGAGGTGTCTGAGGAGGGGGGGAGTTTCATATTGACAGCTCTGCATTATGAAAGACTACAAACTTGTTAGTTGAGTGTCAGGTGGCACCATGTGAACATATTGCGTGATGTGTCTGGCATCTTGCTCTCAAAAAATATTTAGACCTAAATTAAAGGTTTATGTATTTGAATTGCATATAAAATTTACATCTATTTGGATTAGACAGTTTTATTGCATGATCTTTTAAAAGCAGATATTTTACCTGTTTTATTTATATATGTCTGACAAATATGCATCACGTTAAGTTTATTAGTTTATGTTTAAACTGTGTAATCCCAAAAAATTTATATGCAATTTTATGCAATTCAAATACATAAATCCTAAATTTAGGCCTAAATATTTTTAAATACCTATAAATAAATACCTAAAGTTTTTTAATCTTTCTTTGTTTTGTTCTCTGTGATTCAGCACATTAGCATTAAAGGGATAGTTCACCCAAAAATGAAAATTTGATGTTTATCTGCTTACCCCCAGGGCATCCAATAGGTGACTTTGTTTCTTCAGTAGAACACAAATGATGATTTTTAACTCCAACCGCTGCCGTCTGACAGTCTTATAATGCGAGTGAATGGTAACACAATTTATAAGAGTCAAAAAATATGCATAGACAAATCCAAATTAAACCCTGTGGCTCGTGACGACACATTGATGTCCTAAGACACGAAACTGATCACGCTCTGATAACGACAGTGATGTCTGGCACTCATTGAAGTATATGCGCGAGACATCACTGCCGTTGTCAGAGCGCGATCAGACCTCACTAACCGAGTGCTGAACGCAGTTGGACATAATAATGTGTATTAGACGTAAAAATGATATAAATAACGTTCGGTTTCTCGCACAAACCGATCGGTTTCATGTCTTAGGACATCAGTGTGCCGTCATGAGCCGCAGGGTTTAATTTGGATTTGTCTATGCATATTTTTTGACTCTTATAAATTGTGTTACCATTCACTCGCATTATAAGACTGTCAGACGACAACGGTTGGAGTTAAAAATCATCATTTGTGTTCTACTGAAGAAACAAAGTCACCTACAACTTGGATGCGCTGGAGGTAAGCAGATAAACATCAAATTTTCATTTTTGGGTGAACTATCCCTTTAACTGTATTCATTTGATATCCTGAGCAAAGAGCGTTCAGGTACTCTGGCAAAAACATGTACTTTCTTGAACATCAATTTTAGATTTTATTTATATCAGGTTTCAGGCTGCCTCCCAGTTTTTGCTTAATCCTTCAAACCCTATGAAACATATAGTTCTGCACACATTTAAAACATTCTATAAATGTTGTGTTCCATCATATTGAGACAGAAAAGAACAGATTATCACTATGTTGATGTAAAACCCATGAACCCTTGACTAATATAAAATATAAGTTTGTTGTAAAATGAAATGTGTAGCACTGTGCAGTATGGTCTTGAAGTCTTTGAATTGAGCTTATTAGCATTTACAAAATGTTATTGCATTCATAGCATAAAAATTGAAGTGAAATTGTACTTTAAAATGACACAAAACCAAACATTAGTTTTAGTTGTTAGCTGTTCATCTGCTGTTAATACTGACCATGGTTTAGTTGCTTTTAATCTTTTTTTTTTTTTTTTTTTTTTTTGTAATCACTCCATTTCTTGTATTAAGTTGTCTTAGCCCACTGGCAATTTTTTTTAAGCATAAAAGCTTTTTCAAACCCACAACGATAATTATGAATATAACGATAAAGAGATAGTTCTAAAAATGATTCTAAATATAAAAGAATAGCAGAGTCCACACCACAAATATAAGTAACATAAACAGCACAGAGAAACGATATCACTGAAATCACTTTCAGAACGATTTTATCCCAGCTGATGAGTAATAAAAACATTGACAGCCAATCAGAATCCATCCTGCTTTAAGAGCTTGAGCATTGACAAAACTGCAGCATACGCTTTAGTTGATGCTCTCGGTGTGGACTTGCCTTAAACCTCAGTAAAACTATTGCCAACTTGACAAATAAGTGAATATATGATCATTAAAAACATAATAAAACTTTAATATTTAAAGCTGCAGTCTGTAAGTTTTGCCTCTTTGTCGCCATCTCTGTTTGAAACCTGCAATTGCAGTTGTTTGCGGAATTATCATCTTTATGTGGATTGTGCCTCGGCACGGCTCCTCAGCACGGATGAATCTAATGTTTTGAGGTGTCACCACACCAGTGTGGATTCTGTACTTAGGAATCACAGATTCTACGACTTGGAAGTATGACCAAAATAAGAATTTTCACCGGAAAGTGTCATCTGAACAAGTAAGTAACATGTCTGTCACTTTTGTTCTGAACAAACTGAGGGAAAAAAGCATTACAATAAATCACGCTGCCAATGGTGATTAAATCTAACGATTGCTTAGTTTGGATCATGTCAAAACGTGCATATTATTATTATTGTTATACTTTGCTCTCGTATTGTTAATGTTAACAACATCAGCATTGCGTGACTATGTGTATTTAGTGTATATAAAGGCCGGTACACACCGGGACGAATATCGCACGCGTTTATCGTCAGCGTTTTTCGAGACGTTTTTTGTGTTCACACCCAAGCGATTTTCACCGGCGATGCGCACACTGTAAAAAATGACCGTGATTTTAACAGTAAAAGACTGTAAAAATGCTGCGGTTAAAAACTGTTAATTGGTTTACAGAAAGTTTCCGTACTATATACGGTGAATAACTGTAATAGATCTAACGGTACATTTAATGTAATTTTACGGTAAAATACCGTTAAATTCACAGTTTTTGAAAGTGAAAAATAACAATTCATTGTAAAATTTACAGTGAAAAAACGTAAATTGACATTCCCACAATTCCCTGCGTGACACTTCACATTTGATATATTTTTGTTGAAATAACTCTGTTTCTTCTTAGTTTTTCTCATTTTTTTCTAATCAGTTATGTACATTAGGGTTTTATGTAATGTCTAATGTTGTTAAATTAATGTTTATTGCATTTTTAAAATTTCATGCATGTTACCATGATGGTGTTTAGTGTGTGTGTGAATGACACTGTGTGCACCTTCTATATATTAGTATTGTCCTCCTCAGCTTGTGGAAAAGCTGCTTGTGATGAACTTTGATTCATCATGTGACTCTTATCACCACTGGGTTTGGTGACTGTCAGTGTATTATAAAGATACAAAACAGATATTAGTACTTCATTAGGTTGGTAAATTAACATTATATCAGTTAATGAAATATGTTATTTTACCGTAAATTTTACTGGGATTTTTTTTTACAGTGTACTGAAATCCAATGTTAAATATACATATTTAAAATGTAAAATTCACATGTAACTCCATAAGTATGTTTACGGTTTGATGTCATTTTTACAGTATTGTTCTGGTAACCACAGCTGCCGGTATTTTTCCGTAGAAACAACGGGATTTTTTTTACAGTGCAGAGTGAAAGTGCAAATTCACTCCCTGACAGTATGTGGTGCTTGTGCTTAACGGTAGTGCAAATAAACATATGATATTAATAAAGTTAAAGAAGATAAAAAAATGCATATATAAAATGGCATAGGCCTACATTTTATATATATATATATATATATATATATATATATAGTCAGAAACGGTAGTGCAAATAAGTCACAATGACAGTAGTGCAAGTGAACGGTAGTGTAAATAAACATATTTATGAAACAGACATTCTCAACTATATTTCTTGAATGAGTGTGCGTCTCAGTCAGCTCTCTACTTCACTAGTCAGGGCACTGATCAGGGAGTCGGCCACATTCATTTACATGGTATACTGATACACGACCTAGGAAGCTAGGGAGCTGTTTGAGATGCAGGGATAGTTTGTAGGGGTCTTCCTCGTCTACTTACTTTGTCTTCGTCGTCTTGTGTGCTCTGCAAGACCGTTTTGTGCTTGAGCACCACCAAGTCGTGTTTTACTGTAACTTCAGCAGCTCCAGGCACGTGAACAAAAGCGGCAATCTCATTGGTCGGCCAGTTTTTAACGCGGAACGTCAAACCAAAAAAACTAACCCGAGGCGTTTTTTTTTTAAAAAATGACGCTTTTACGGCTCACGTTTTTCGCGTCGGTGTGCACACTCACATTGGCGCCCGTTGTTTAGTCACGAGGCGTTAAACGTCGGCGAAAAACAGGCCTTAAGTGTTACCTGTAGATTTCGATTTCTGTAGCCACTCTGCAGTCCTTTTGCTTTTGACTAGTTGTCACTGATGATTGTCATTTGGATCTTTCTGGATTACTATTCCGCCATCAAAATGATAAGTTTAAGTATTGCAGCTGCTGTGAGAAAAAAGCTATAAATGATCCACCACCTGCAGCATCCTCACACGTGATATAGCCTACTAGCCGGGACTCCTTCTTTATGTAAACAGACGTGACGTAATGATGCAAAGATGAACGCTGGCAAGCTTATATTTCGGCGGGAAACCCACTAGTACCACTCAAATTAAAACACATTATTACAAGCTTACCACTGTGAATCGGGCTAAGGTAAGGAGATAGTTTTGAACACTGGTTGGTTATGTACTTGCTCCAAAATTGGTTTTGGATCATTTTTAACCAACAAAAGTTACAGACTGCAGCTTTAAGCAGATTTTTCTAAAAATAAAAATCTTAGTAGGCATATCTGTAAGGATATTTAGATATTAGATGCAGTGCGTTCTCAATATTATAATCCTATTTTGTGGCAGAAATTATGAAAATTAGTCATGAAATGGAGTCAGGAGGGGGTGTTGGATTCTGTGTTTAAAGGATAGTTCACCCAAAAATGAAAATTCTTTCATTTACTCACCCTCAAGTTGTTCCAAACCTATATGAATGAAAATATCTTCTTTTGAGTTCAGCAGAAGAAAGAAATTCATTCAGGTTTGAAACAACTTGAGGGTGAGTAAATGATGACAGAATTTTCTTTTTTGGTTGAACTATCCCTTTAACGCATGTGGGCCAGCTGTTGTCACACCTAAAGTGAGTTCATCAGTGTTTCCCTGGGACTCCCTCACGTCAACGTGAGCACACTCAGGCAGTGCCAACCACATATACTGAGAGAACAGGAGGAGGGGAAACTACTCAGTGACCTTCCCTGGATGGCAAGTTTGAAGGGAAAGGGAGGGAGGAGAGAGAGTATGGAATCCATCAGGGGATGGGGGGCATTTTGTTACCTCCCACCCTGAAATAGCCTCCTGCGCATGCTCTTTCTATATATGCATACGTTGACAATGAGACAGTAACTCACTCTTGTGGATACTACATGTGCACATATATGCACACACAAATCAGTTTTAAACTTCTCTGATTTCAGTTAAGGAGTGAAGTGTTGGTGTACAGTTACTGGTGCATCTGTACATTTGTTCTCTCTCACACTCACAAATGCAGATTCTCTGGCCAGTGGACACATTTCCACTTGCTTGCGCCAACATGACACATCTAACACATTTATAAGGGGATTAGTTTTGAGGCATTAAAGAGGTGATTGACACTCAGTCTCTTCAGGTAGTTAAAGAGGTATTCAGCAGCAGTCTGACTTTATGGGCTGTCATCAACTTCAGACTGTTTTTTTCTAGGGCAGGGTTGTCAGGACAGAAAAACACTGCTGATATTAAGTTACATTTTTTAAAACTGTGAATTGACATTTCATATGCATCCTTAATGTTTCTATTAGGTTCCAACAAAGTATATTTCTGGCATACAGTATGTTATACTGTATATACTGTCTGCCCCCTTGTGGTGGATTAGATCAACTGTCAAGAATTTTGACATTTAAAAATCAATAGAAAGAAATGTCACTGAATCAAATATTTATATTTTTATTTTACAATTTAGTGAAAAATGTACATACAAGAAACGTTTTGCTAATAATCTTAGCATTAAACCTGAAGGAGTTTGTAGTATTTTGTTTTGTTTTTAAAGTATACATGAGTTGGATTATAATTTTTAAGAATATCAGTTTATTTATATATCTAGTATATAGAATATATTGAAATACATATGTGATAAGATCTGATTGTGATTTTTCTGATGTCTTTACACCATTTTTTGTATAGCACTGAAGTTATGTGACATCTGCTGTGACTGTCAGAGAGTTTATACAATCAGTCTGCAGCTGCTAAAGTACAAATTATGTCTCTCTGTGTGTCCTTTGTTTGTCATTCTACACATATTCTACACCCAATATAATCCCGGCTCTATGCCCATCTTGTGATCATCTCTTCAGGGCCGTCATATCATATTCCCCCATTATGTAACACATGAAATGCCATTACATTCTATTCCATCTTGTTAACTTTCTATGTTTGCTTACCAGCCTCTTTCCAAGACATGAAGGAAACATGAGTGCTATATACACAACTGGTGGAAAAAAGTTTGGAATAATTAAGATTTTTTTATGTTTTTGAAAGAAGTCTCTTATAGTTTGACCAAAGCTGCATTTATTTGATCAAAGATTTGTTTTTTGTTTTTTATTTTTTTTTAATACATTTTAAAATGTAATATATTCATGTGATGGGAAAGCTGAATATTCAGCATCATTACTCCAGTCTTCAGTGTCACATGATCCTTTAGAAATCATTCTGATATATTGATTTGATGCTCAAGAAACACTTCTTATTATTACCAATGTTGAACAGTTTAAACAAAAATTGCAGCAAAAACATTGATAATAAGAACCACTGAGCACCAAATCAGCATTTTAAAATGATTACTGAAAGATCATGTGACACTGAAGACTGGAGAAATGGCTGCCGAAAATTCAGCTTTGCCATATTAAAATATTAAAATGGAAAACAGTTATTTTATATGGAAGAGGATTAGGGCCAAGCAATAATAAAAAATAAAACCATCTCGAGATTAAAGTTGTTAAATTTCGAGAAAAAAGTCGAGATAAAATGTTGAGAATAAACTCATTAAATTACAAGAAAAAAGTCGTTAAATTACGAGAATAAACTCGCTAAATTATGAGAAAAATGTCATTAAATTTCGAGAAAAAAGTCGAGATAAAATGTTGAGAATAAAGTCATTAAATTACGAGAAAAAAATCGTTAAATTTCAAGAAAAAAGTCGAGATAAAATGTTGACAAGTTAATTTAACAAGTTTTTTTTCTCGTAATTTAACGACTTTATTCTCAACATTTTATCTTGACTTTTTTCTCAAAATTTAACGAGTTTTTTCTCGTAATTTAATGACTTTATTATCAACATTTTATCTCTACTTTTTTCTCGAAATTTAACAACTTTAATCTCGAGATGGTTTTATTTTTTTATTATTGCTTGGCCCTAATCATCTTCCGTAATTTTAAAATGTATACATATACATGTATAACATTTCACAAAAATATTAGCTGTAGTTTAAAGTAAAACTGTTTTTACTGTGTTTATAATCAAATAAATGCAGCCTTAGTGTACATATACTTCTTTCAAAAACATTTAAATATCATAATTATTCCAAACCTTTGACTTTGATATTTGTGGAAAAGCTTTTGTTCATTTAGAGTGCCAGTGGTTAAAGGTCATGAATGAGTGACAGTCTCTCTGTCCTCACCGATTGAACCCATGTGTTTTATGCATCTCTATTCCAAAAAACATTCTGATATGAACATTCATCATTTCGTTTCCATGTGAGGCTAGATGGTTTTGTAATCAAATCACAAATACACACAGTCTGGAATACAAACACACCCCAACACACAAAGGAATGTGAGCACTTAGTCTCTTTTTATAAGCTCTTGTTGTCAGAATGGTGGAGCTCACTTCACATTATCAAGTTCCCATTCCAAAGGTGCCACCAATCCTCCTGAGATTACTGAATGTTCAGCGGCTATTAATACATCAGCCAATCAGAAAACAAACCATTACTGCTCCAAGCAATCAAGTGCTCACTTTTAATGAGGTGGCCTATCACATACAGTGTGACGCATAACGATCCAGTCTAAAATAAGATTATTGTATTAAATGTTATATTTCCCCCCGCTTAGCTGTTTTGATAATATATACAAGCTATCGAGTTTCAGTGTAGCGTGTGAAAAGGCTGTTTAGCGGGACTATATCTATCTGTGTATGGTAAAAGTATACTGTAGCACCTGTTTGTGTGTGTTTGAGGATTGCCTCCGCTTACTGTCATTCTCTTGACTTGTGTGTGTCTGGGAATTTAGCTTGTTCTTTATTAAATTCGCATTCCTAAAAGAATGGATGTTGGATGTCAAATTCTTGTATTTTGCATACAGGAAGGTGATGTGAAAAGGTTAGCAACTATAGGCCAGTTCACTTCTGAAATGATGAAAGATTAGCAAGATTGCAGAAAAGGTCTTGCATATGTTATGTGAGCTGGAGAATTATTTTAAAGGATCATTTTCCAACTCTCCCAGAGTTAAACAGTTGAGTTTTACCGTTTTCAAATCCATTCAGCCAATCTCTGGGTCTGGCGGTACCACTTTTAGTGCGTAATATCATTGCGCCTGCTGCACCCATGGTACGGCAGCAAAGTTCCTTAATTATTACGCCGGAATGAGAGTATAGTTCCTAGCCATATCGGCCTAGAAAATTGCAACTTTTCATTTTCCGTCGGTCTTGGTACACGATGTAACTACAGAAGAGTCAGGTTTTAAATAGGAAAAATATCAAAACTCTTTGGTCATTTTTGAGCGAGATGCTAACGGTCTAATCAGATTCAATGAACTATGCTAAGCTATGCTAAAAGTGGTACCGCCAGACCCGGAGATCAGCTGAATGGATTCGAAAACGGTAAAACTCAACTGTTTAACTCTAGGGGAGTTGGAAAATGAGGCTATTTTCAAAAAAAGTGGAGTGTTCCTTTAAAGGAAAATACAAGTTTATACGTAAAGTACATGTTGAGCTTACAGATTACAGAATACAGAATACACATAAAGAATGTACAGTTTCAACACAATCCACAGACTAATTTTTCCAGGAATCTGTGGGATTTAAAATTTTTTTTTAGATATTACATTTGTGAAGAATAAGAGTGAGCAGAGTGTTTGTCCGTTTAAGGCTGCTGTAGAAACATGCTGACGCATAATGGCGACTTGACATGGAGGGGGGACCCACGGTGTATGTGATAAAAATGGCTCATTCTAAGGTTATAAAAACATAATGGTTCATGATGTAAGGTCTTTATGTACCACTGAAAACATAGTTATGTATATTATATTGCATATCTGTCAATAGTTTCTCACATTGCAAATTTTACACATTGAACCTTTAAATGAAGGCTAAAAACATTTGATAAATATTACACCTACAAGTAGTAATTGCTTGTCTGTTAAATATATTGAGCTGAACATAACTTAAAAACAGAATAAGTAATACATAACATGAATATGCACTAGAAATTGACATGTCAAGACTAAAGTAATTTCTATGACGTTTTACATCACTGGAAATCAAATCACAGTTATAATTTTCCCTGATATTGCAGTTGCATGACAAGAACAAACATTGTGGCAAACATTTCTGGGATTTCTGTCAACAAATTTTCTTTCCTTTTAAAAGACTGGCTGTAAGGTACTGTAATGTGCACAATCTTATCTGTCATGTTATTAGCATTTTTTCTCAGTTCAAATTCAATATCTTTATAGAGCTTCTCAAAACAATGAGATAGTGGAACCACATTGAAAACAGACCTCTGAGCCATTGCAGTGTCTCAACAGCTATTCTGTCCCAGTTCTTCAGTAGACGTGCACACCTGCTCTTGTTCAATCAAACACTTTCGCTTGGCTCATTGGTGTTCCGGACATTGGGTTACGGACATAACATACGGACACAGACCCTTTATCTGAGGTGTTGATTGTCAGTCAATCAGGGGAAATCTACTGGTTTAACAGTCACTACATTGAAAAGTTCTGTCAGTGGTGTTGATACGTCACTCTTTGAGTCCATCGAGCTCTATTCTCGCACCCACTCTGGTTTCAGTGTCTTCACACCTGGCTCTAGGATTCACACTCTAATCATACACAGAAGCCCCTCCTCTAGATGATAACACTGACCACTTGCACACCGGCCAATAGGAAGAAGCACGATTACTTCTATAAAAAGCATTGGTTTTGAAGCTAGAGACACCAGACAGATGGATAACAAGAGTGAATGAGAAGGGGAGCTAATGATCTGTAGGTTTCGAAAGCATTGTCAAGTAGACGTGAAAACAAGTACTTCTGTTTGTTTTAACCTGTTGTGTTAACGTGTTTCATTATGAGCTCTAATCTTGTGAAGTCTCTTGCTCGGGTTTATGACCCCAAACCACTCCATGCTCAGAAACGATGCGGAAGACCCACAGCGAGAAAAGCTTCACTTTCTACCTCAAACAAACGTCTATCTTCACCACTTTCTGATCAGCCTTCATCAAAACCCTCCTCATCTTCTTCTCTCGTACATATTGAAGGACAAGTCAATGATCTGAGTGGTAAGATGGACAAACTCCTCGCCTTGCAGGAAGCGTCTCTGAGAAGACTGGATGCCATCGGTCAAGATCAAGGAACAGCTACAGGTGGACGAAGTGTTGAGCAGATGTTGTGTGACGTGCGTATTGTCATAGAAAGTGTTCGAGAGAAGGAGGAACAACAGGATCAGCGACTTGATTCTTTGGAGCGAGTGGTCAGCAGCATTCAACAGGTTATCAGTTTCATTGCTGAAGTGTTGAAACACTCGAGATTGGCCGACCTCTTGAAAAACACACACTCAAAATCCAGCAGCAGGGTGAGTTTAAATGTTTTATGCACCAATTTAGTGTTTAAAACGTTTAAAAGCACTTATATTTATATTTACATTCCTGAAGTACAGAGGAAAACACTCATAAACTAGTAAAAGAATTAATATTTTATACACACTTAACCTTAAAATGCTTTGGCAATACTATTCTCTAAAGGGCTTTTCACATTTGAAATAGTTAACCCTGGGTCATTCTAAACCCTTAGGTAAACTGAATCCTAGGTTATCTTGCATCACGTTTCACACTGTTTATAATTTACCCGGGGTTAACAATTACTCCTGGGTATTAATAAACTGACGTTTCACATAGTACTTTCCTAAACTCTGGGTTAAGGTTCTTATTCGCAAAAGCAGTGCTAACCCTACTCCGGAGTAAACCTGGCTAACACCGCTTCTAAATTACAAGTGTTCCTTTACCTGGGGTTGAAAGCGGTGTTCAGAACGACAATATGCCCGTAATTGTCCTGCCAATAAAGTTGAACTATATCAAAAAGTAAAATTGAATAAGCCAAACTAACAAAAACAGAATTTTTCAATATACAAACATAAATTGGTTAGTAAAGTTTACGAAGCAGCTGACCATATGAGTGGATTAAAAAGTGGACAACTACAACAAAAGAAATATTTGTATGCCTTTTTTCACTGTATGTTTAACTTAAGAATTTTACACATTTGCTTTTTATGTTGTGTGAAGTTTGTCATCTTTTATGTGAAATAAATGTTCAAAAAGCTTGGATGCATATATACATAATGTTCTTTTTTCTGTGTCTAACTGCAATTCCAACAGGGGATTTTCTAGAACATGAGTTACCAGGTTCATTGTCCTTGTCATTGGCTTGAGCCATTTATAAAACAGATTGACTGATGACATGATGAGTGATTCTCAGTTTCAGCTCAAGGACAGTCACAGCAGATGATTGTGTGTGATCAGAATGAAATATCAGGTTCATTGCACGTTAGCAGCTCAGAGCATTTGAATGAAAATGCGTCATTGAATAGCTTGAAAGCAGGTGCTTTTATTTAAAGGTGTGTTAATAAATGATTGTTATTTACAATGGTTGGACTCTGTATGATTATCAATTTAACATTGTGGTTCAAAATAGCACAGGTGTTTTTTCAGAATATCTATGACACTTCACTCGTGACCATAGACTTAAACTTATGTAAAGACTGTCTTATTTCTTTCTCTCCTGTTGTCTCTTTCTCTCTCTAGTTTAGAGAAAAGGATGGGAAGGAGAAATCTAAAGTGTACTCAAAAGGGTTAAAAACCCAGAAGAAAAAGAAACCACTTGATGCATCAGGTGAGAAAAAACACACAGTGGGATTCAAAAGCCAAAAATCATATTGACAATCTAGGATTTAAAGGTGCCATCGAACGTTTTTTCACAAGATGTAATATAAGTCTAAGGTGTCCCCTGAATTTGTCTGTGAAGTTTCAGCTCAAAATAGCCCATAGATTTTTTTATTCATTTTTTTAACTGCTTATTTTGGGGCATCATTAGAAATGCGCAGATTCATGTTGCGGCCCCTTTAAATGCTCACGCTCCCCGCCCACGGAGCTCGCGCTTGCCTTAAACAGTGCATAAACAAAGTTCACACAGCTAATATAACCCTCAAAATGGATCTTTTCCAACGTGTTCGTCATGCATACTGCATGCATGCGCCGGATTATGTGAGTATTG
The DNA here is from genome assembly GCF_018812025.1 of Megalobrama amblycephala. Taxonomy (NCBI): domain Eukaryota; kingdom Metazoa; phylum Chordata; class Actinopteri; order Cypriniformes; family Xenocyprididae; genus Megalobrama; species Megalobrama amblycephala. Next base: position 18,271,571 of record NC_063054.1, on the reverse strand, counting down.
TATTTATTTGGATGTTTACATTTGATTCTGAATGAATTTGAGGCTGTGATCCGTGGCTAATGCTACACTGTTGGAGAGATTTATAAAGAATGAAGTTGTGTTTATGAATTATACAGACTGCAATTGTGTTTAATAATGAAAATAACGACGACTCTTGTCTCCGTGAATACAGTAATAAACGATGGTAACTTTAACCACATTTAACAGTACATTAGCAATATGCTAATGAAACATTTAGAAAGACAATTTACAAATATCACTAAAAATATCATGTTATCATGGATCATGTCAGTTATTATTGCTCCATCTGCCATTTTTCGCTGTTGTTCTTGCTTGCTTACTAGTCTGATGATTCAGCTGTGCACAGATCCAGACTTCCAGCCCTTGTGTAATGCCTTGAACATGAGCTGGCATATGCAAATATTGGGGGCGTACATATTAATGATCCCGACTGTTACGTAACAGTCGGTGTTATGTTGAGATTCGCCTTTTCTTCGGAGGTCTTTTAAACAAATGAGATTTATATAAGAAGGAGGAAACAATGGAGTTTGAGACTCACTGTATGTCATTTCCATGTACTGAACTCTTGTTATTTAACTATGCCAAGGTAAATTCAATTTTTAATTCTAGGGCACCTTTAAAATAAAATTTGAATCTGGAAGTAAACTTAAAGTTTTAGAATTTTTTTTAGATTTAAAACAAAGAAGCGTTTGACAAAAAAATAAAGAAATGTGTAAGATTCTGTGCTATTTTGGGTCACTATTTTCTTCCATTATTTTCATCTTTTGTATGTTCTAATCCCCCTCCCCCCTCCCCTCCCCTTCCAGACTTAGTTCAGGCTGGTTTTGAAGAAGTGCAAAAGCTCAATCAACAGAACAATCAGCTTTCTCAATGCACAACAGAGACAGCGGCCAGCACAGCTGCGCATCTGGATCTTATTGAAGAGGAGCAAAAAGGAGAGAGCCATAAGGAAAGAAAGGATGACAAACAACAGGCTGCAGTGGAAGACGAGGCAAGAGAGCAGGAAATTGATGCTGAATTATTGCAGATAAAAGAAGAGGATAAAAAGGAGGAAGAGGAGAGTTCAAAGAAAGAGGAGGCGATTTGGTTATCAGAGGGGAGCCAACTAGCTGCTCCAAATTCATCTGGCCAGACCGATGAAAGCATTACAGTCACACCAGACAGGTTCATCCATATATATATATATATATTATGTTTTTTATATTTTGTTCAGTAAATGACTTTTAGATAAAGAGCAGAAGTATTAAACCCTGCAAAATAGACCCTTTTCACATTTCCGAGTTTCTCAGAAGAGGAATTCGTCATAGTTGGGTAAAATTCTATAGCGGTGAATGAGAGAATACATTAAATATATGTTTTGTGTTTCCATTTGCTCAAATAGCAAAGGAATGTCATTTTTTACCTTTACTCCCATAGCCACTGTATTAGAAACACCCTCACAGCAGTGTTAACTCGTTTTTTGTAATTTGATGCAAAGGTAATGTAATACTAAGTATAGTGTTATGAATGTACATATGTTTAAAAAAAAAAAAAAAATTAAATTATAAAAAACTTTGCGATATTGATTACCATTAAAACGCATCATCACAGTCCGTGAAAAGGGTCTATTATAATATTATAATGTGTTGTAATATTTGAATATTACAAAACAAATAATTTGCTTAAAATAAATAACATTATGTTGATTCAGTGTAAATTGATAAACATCCATTTAAAAGTTTTAAAATTTGTTCATGTTTTTGAAAAAAAAGTCTCTTATGCTTGTCAAGGCTGCATTTATTTGATCAAAAAAAATACAGTAAAACAGAAATATTGTGAAATGTTATTACAATTAAAAAAAAAGTTTTTGTTTGCTACATTAATATATTGTAAAATTTATTCATGGGACGCTAAAATTTTCAGCATCATTAGTCTTCAGTGTCACATGATCCTTCAGAAATCATTCTAATATGCTGATTTGCTGCTCAAGAAACATTTCTTATTATTATCAATTTTGAAAACTGCATATTATATTATATCATGTAGCTCTGAGGAGAATCTGGAAACAACTGTCAGCACTAAGAGGCATGTTGCTGACGAGACGCTGACAGATGACCTTAAAAAAAGCCGAGTGGAGGAGGCGTCAGAGGAAGAGGATAAGGAATTAAAGGAGGAAGAGGAGGCAGGACTTGAAGCTGCAGAGGCGGGACCAGAGAGACCAGAGGAGGGGACAGAAGAGGAGAGGAAAGATGCAGAGTCAGAGTCAATCGACGAATATGTCATTGGTAAGAAATTTGGTGTAGGTCTGAGAATAATGTAAATAGATTTCCCTTTTGTAGTTACATATTCTAAACTTTTCCACAGATTCTTCCCCTCCACCACCTGCACCATTTGAGCACCGTCTAGTGGCACCCAAAACCCACCAGATTACCAGCTACTACACTATCAATAAAGAGGAAGTTCTCGGAGGGTGAGTAGAGATGATATTAATATTACATCATATTATGTTAGGTTTGTTAGCATTGTTAGGAATTTTTAAAGCAGGATGCCTGTGATATTAAACCCATGGCATAAGATTCCTAAGCATTTTAAGAGTTTACAGGACATACGATACACAAGGGCATGAAAGTGACAGACAGATGTGTGTGTGTGTGTGTGGGAAGGAAAAACGTTAAGAGAGTGAGACGTGCAACATATTTTTAGACTTTAGTGAAAGTAAATAGCTAGAGCCAGGAGATTAAAGTGAATTTCCTCTGCAGTCTTACAAAGAATGTGGGAATTTAGACATTTGAAATGGATTGGGTTCGTGAATTAAAGGATTAGTCCACTTTTAAATACACTTCTCCTGATAAATTTACTCACCCCCATGTCATCCAAGATGTTCATGTCTTTCTTTCGTCAGTCGAAAAGAAATGAAGGTTTTTGAGGAAAACATTTCAGGATTATTCTCCTTACAGTGGATTTCAATGGCTACCAACAGGTTGAAGGTCAAAATTACAGTTTCAGTGCAGCTTCAAGGGCTTTAAACGATACCAGATGAGTAATAAGGGTCTTATCTAGCGAATCGATCAGTCATTTTCGAAAAAAAATACAACCGTTTATGCTTTATAAACAAAATATCGCCTTGAATGTACTTTCCGCTTCCGCATTCTTCATAACGCTTACGCTGAATGTCCTACGCCTTCCCTATTCAAGTTACGGAAAAAAACGAAACTCGCGCCGCGTTCGTTCTGTAAGTAGAATAGGGAAGGCGTAGAACATTCAGCGTAAGCGTTATGAAGAATGCGGAAGCGGAAAGTACGTTCAAAGCGATATTTTGTTTATAAAGCATAAACGGTTGTATTTTTTTCGAAAATGACCGATCGATTCGCTAGATAAGACCCTTATTCCTCGTCTGGTATCGTTCAAAGCCCTTGAAGCTGCACTGAAACTGTAATTTTGACCTTCAATCTGTTGGTAGCCATTGAAATCCACTGTAAGGAGAATAATCCTGGAATGTTTTCCTCAAAAACCTCCATTTCTTTTCGACTGACGAAAGAAAGACATGAACATCTTGGATGATATGGGGGTGAGTAAATTTATCAGGAAAAGTGTATTTAAAAGTGGACTAATCCTTTAAATTGATGTTTTTTATTATTATTATTATTGTCTCATTTTGATTGTAATAGAGGACGCTTTGGCATGGTGCACAAATGTGTCGAGAAATCTTCTGGCCTCATATTAGCAGCCAAGATCATCAAAGCCAGGAGTCAGAAAGAGAAGGTAAATGTGTCCATTTTAAGACATTAGTACTGTGACTTCAAGGTAGTGATTCTCGAAATTTTCAGTTCACTTCAGAATTAAAATGTCCTGATAATTTACTCACCCCCATGTCATCCAAGATGTTTTATATCTTTCTTTCTTTAGTCGAAAATAAATTAAGGTTTTTGAGGAAAACATTCCAGGATTTTTCTCCATATAGTGGGGTTCAACAGGTTGAAGATCCAAATTTTAGTTTAAATGCAGCTTCAAAAGGGCTCTACATGATCCCAGATGAGGAATAAGGGTCTTATCTAGCGAAAGGGTTTTATCTTCCACCTTATCTTACGCGTGACCTTTCCAACATGATTACATCATGCGTGGCACATCACAAGATTTGTGCTTTTGTAGTTAAAAAGTATTTAAATTTTAATTTTTTTACAAAATGACAGCTAGATAAGACCCTTATTCCTCGTCTGGGATCGTGTAGAGCTCTTTGAAGCTGCATTTAAACTGCAATTTGGACCTTCAACCTGTTGAACCCCATTGAAGTCCACTATATGGAGAAAAATCCTGGAATGTTTTCATCAAAAACCTTAATTTCTTTTTGACTGAAGAAAGAAAGACATGAACATCTTGGATGACATGGGGGTGAGTAAATTATCAGGAAAATTTAATTCTGAAGTGAACTAATTCTTGATCTAAGTGATCTAAGGACCACTTGGTGGCCCACAACTGTCATTATAGTGCAGAGTCAGTAATTTATGTACTATTATAGTATTTATTAATATTTATGAGTATTTATTAATAAATGTTAATATTTATATTTTATGTTATTTCAGCTTTATTTCAACTAACAAAAATTATTTTAATAGTTTTAGATTTAGATTTATAATTGTATAGTAATGATTTTACACACGTTTGTGTTGTCAGGAGGTAGTAAAGTGTGAGATTGAAGTGATGAACCAGTTGAATCACGCCAATCTGATCCAGCTCTACGCCGCCTTTGAATCTCGACATGAAATCATTCTAGTGATGGAGTAGTAAGTTACATCCACAAACAGACAGCCTCTCTCACTAAATCTCATTCATGCTTTCTTTCTCCTAGCATATTTAAGAATCACTTCAAAACATGTATTGTGCACCCCCTAGTGTTGATGGTGGAGAGCTGTTTGACCGGATCATAGATGAGAACTATAAGCTGACCGAGTTGGACACGGTGCTGTTCATCAGGCAGATCAGTGAAGGGCTTCAGTATATGCACAAGATGTACATATTACACCTTGATCTAAAGGTACCAAACACATTATTTTAAATAATATGTAATTAAAACAGCTGCATAAGAAGAACTAAATGTCTGAATAAATTTTTACTGTGTCAATAGCCTGAAAACATTCTCTGTGTCAGTCGAGAAACAAACAAGGTCAAGATAATCGACTTTGGGCTTGCAAGGAGGTTAGTATTTGTATCTTTCTGACCGTCTTCATGAATCGACTGTTTTTCTCACATCGATTTGTTCTTCATGTTCCTTTCAGATATAAACCCAGGGAAAAGTTGAGGGTGAACTTTGGTACGCCTGAGTTCCTGGCTCCTGAGGTCATCAACTATGAATTTGTCTCATTCCCAACCGATATGTGGAGTTTAGGTGTCATCACTTACATGCTGTGAGTCTGTAGACATCAATGATAATCATAATCATACATAATTATACAAATTAATTATACAAAAAGAGAGAGTTTTTGTGAAACTTACGTACTTATGTTTGTGTTTCTAGGCTCAGCGGCTTGTCTCCGTTCCTGGGTGAGGATGATAATGAGACGCTAAATAACATCCTGGCATGTCAGTGGAGTTTTGAAGAGGCAGAGTTCGCCGACATCTCTGAGGAGGCCAAAGACTTCATCACACGCCTGCTTGTGAAGAGCAAAAGGTTTGTGTCCCCAGAAATTGGCTAAATCTGACAAAAATCTGGCTGTTTATCAGTATGTTTGTGTTTTGATGCACATTTCTTTTTTTGCACAGCTGGAGAATGAGTGCATCCCAGTCCCTGAAACACCCATGGCTTTCAGACCGAGCGCTTCACTTCCGTCTTCACCATAAGGTTAATTACAGCTTTGAGTTTGTGGCTAAATTAGTGCATTAGTGAATTAATGTAAATGAAGGTAATTAATGAACGTGTTTCCCTCACAGAAAAACAAGTGTCACTCTTCACATGCCCCTCCTCCAGAGGGCTAAACAGGTAAGAGATGCACACAAACACTCACAGGCCTAGTCCACAACGCAAAAATACACTATGAAGCGCTGTCGAGAGCATGCCAAAACAAGAGGTGGCGATATAACCCTAACCGTAAAGCCATGTCGGCCAATCAGAAGCCTGGAAAAAAGGTCATTACCGATGTCACAAGCCAAAATCTCCGGTTTCACCATCTACACAACAACACTGTAACTTGAGTTTCTAAAAATCTTCACCCTGGCAGGAGTTTTCAAAAATGTTTGGTTTCAGTGACTGGATATTGTGTTTGCGTGTGGACGAATGGCCAAACCACATAGAAAATCCATGCATAGGGTTAGGAAAAAAAAAATCTGTTGCTACTTCCTTTTCATTGTGACTTTAACAATTACCCAATAACAATAAATGATAATACTCAATTGATTGCACTTTGTACGTCATTGAATGATTAACTTCACTTGTGGATAACATTACTTTTAATGTTTTCTGCAGAAGTGATCATTGGCTCTCCTGGTGCCGTGGTGACAAACTGGACCAATACTGTTGTACCTGAACAACTACACATCTGTTTAATATTACAGTCACATACCGTACTGTACAATCTATGTTACCTGCTTACCTCAACCTCAAGCTAAAACATCATACAACACATTAAAAATACTACTCCTTCTTCTTTTAACTGTCTTTTGGCTGTTGTCTTATTAAAAAAATACTCCAGACAGTTAATACTACAGTGATTTTGTCTCGCATGTGCACTTTATAAAAGGCCAGGATTGGAGGAAGTATGTTTATGGCTGAGAGTGCAAAAGAGAAATCATCATTCATACTCTATACGCACAAATGTATTGAGTCTTATCACGGTAATATTCTATACGTCACTGGTTTATGATAACATTTCATTCATGTGATATTTGTGAAGGCATTAGAATTTGGTTTTGACTGAAATTCACACTGGGACTACTGTACTGTATTTTACACTTGAAAGTCTAGAACCCTTAATGTCAAAATCCTGCAAATGATCTATGATTTTTGAATGTTACGTCTTTTCTGCCTTTCAGGAGGTCTAAGTGACAGAGCTTGGAGTTTGTTTGTCCGTGTGCATGTACCTACTGTTATCTGATACAACTAGCCATGTCCCAAATACACCTCTCGCTTACCACATTGTATTATATAATGTCATTTAGAGGGTTTCCTCTAGGGCAAATGTATTGTACAAAACGAATTGTTCACATCTGTTTTTCTTTTGGTGACGTTTTTAAGCTTGAAATTTGAGACTGGGAAACTGGATCCAAGACTGGCTGTTAGAGGCAACAATATGGTCTTGTTCACTCCCTCTCTTTGTAGTAAACATCTCACCTTCCATGAAGGCAAATGAAAAAAAAAAAAAAACAGAACACTACCTACAGATGTATTGTGTGTTTTGTGTGGTTCTATATATAAAGATAATGTCTGATGTTTACTTGAAAAGCTTTCACAGTATAGTAAATGGAATATAAACTTTACTGTACATCAACTGATGGCTAACAAAGTAGTGTTTTAGATGACAGTGAAAACTAAAAAAATGTATTTTGATGTGTTTGAAAAGACATAAACAAGAAAAGATTTATTTATTTTTATGTGTTAGATTTCACTTTCTGTATATGTGAGGGACTGGATTGAGAAAGGCTGAAATATAATAGCTCAAACTAACAGGACAAATAAAAACATTTCAATACTTTCATATATTAGTTCTTGCATATTGTTGTAAGTGACTTATGGGGTGTATGGGCCTTAGAACTTTAAATATTAACTAAATTAAAATATATATAAAAAACATTTGATTATTTTGTTCATTCCTTCCTCTTCGTCTTTTATATGTATTGTGCTGTGTTCCCCATTTCACTTGAATTTGTTAATATAATTTTTAATCACACATATGAAATATCCAAAATTTAAAACCTAGATCTACGGCTATGACGCAGTCAATAAGGAAGTATGTGAATCCTCCTTTTACTTTAGTGCTGAAAACTAGCCAACGGAATAGCAAAGCTGCTTAGGCTGTTTTTTTCAGCAGCTATTTAGGCCTAGGAAAAAAATATTTATAATTTATTTTACTTATTAATATTTGTTATCGTATTGTTATTATTATTACGACGAGAGAAAGTAAAAAGTTGTTTGTTTAATTCCTCCTGAACATCGAGTCCTTTAGTGGGCGCTGTGATAGATGTACACACTGAGCCTACAGTATTTGTCTCCTCTTTGTTCTGTGGTGCGCACGTCACTGGCGCTCTCGTCTGTGATTGGCTGCTGAGTGCAGGTTTCTGATGTGTCGCTCAAGCCGCTGGAGTTTCGGATGTGTCTGCATCCGTACATAATATCCGATCGCACAAAGTGGATCCAAACCCCATAGATTCCGTCCGAATCGAAAAAAGCTCCAGACAATGGCTCAGTGCACAGCAGCGTCGGCCAGTGGTGATGTGAACGGAGGCAGCAAGACGAAGAGGAAAGTGGCCATCATTACAGGCATAACCGGTCAGGTAACGTGAAGTATCGTCTCTATTACATATGCGACGCGATGGCATATGCAGATAACGTTAGTTCACCCAAAAATGAAAATCTGTCATATTTACTCCCCCTTATGCTGTTATAAACGCGTATGAATCTCATTGTTTGTGAAAAACAAAATGAGATGTCAGGCAGAATGACATCTTCAGTCACCAGAGAATAGAATAGTGAGCGACGCTGTCAGTCTCTAGCATCCTGTCTAACATTAGGGCGAGTAAACAATGACAGACTTTTATGAGACAGTTTTATCCTAAACCTACTGACTGCAAGGCTAGATCCCCTTACTTTACCTTGCGTTTTTCGGTAACCATGGTAACCATAGTTTTCGCTAAAATATCATAATTGCTATATGTTTGTCTTTGTAAAACTATAATACTTTAATATGGGCTAACCTCCAGGCTGTAGCTTCCTGGATATTTCTGTCATTTGTATTATTATTAATAATATTTTAGTGCTGTCAAATCTATTAATCGTGATTATATATATATGTGTGTGTGTGTGTAGATTATATGTACATAATACACAGACACATATATAATATATGTAAGGAATAATTGATTATGGGCCATTGAATTATTAGAAAAATAATGCACACCCAAGGTGATAATGCCATTACACCTCGGGTGTGCATTATTTTTCAATAATTCAACGGCCCGGAGTCAATTATTCCGCTTATACTACTTACCACAACTTGGGTAAAGTTGGTTTTATATTCGCACATTCGGACTTCTGATAAATTCAGACTTTCCAATAAATGTGCCATAAATTAATGTTTGCGAATTTTAAGCAGCGACATGATATTGACAACCAACGATTGTCAACTTACAACATTTTTCACAGTCGATAGGCAAGTATTGTTTTAAAGGTCCCGTTCTTCGTGATTCCATGTTTCAAACTTTAGTTAGTGTGTAATGTTGTTGTTAGAGTATAAATAAAATCTGTAAAATTTTAAAGCTCAAAGTTCAATGCCAAGCGAGATATTTTATTTAACAGAAGTCGCCTACATCGAACGGCCAGTTTGGACTACATCCCTCTACTTCCTTCTTTAATGACGTCACTAAAACAGTTTTTTGACTAACCTCCGCCCACAGGAATACACAAGAGTTGCGTTTGTAGAGTGTGTTTGTCGCCATGTCGTCGAAACGCTATTATTTTCATCCCGCAGTCCAATCACCGGGTGTGATTCCGGCTCAAATTGATAGGGTAAAATTAAAGACATGTTTACAATAACACTGAGCGCGTGCATCTCCACGTTATGGTAAGAGGCATGACCTTTCCGGGCAAGGTTCGCTAAGTTGCTGTCAAATCACAATCACAACACAGGAACCGCTGGCACAATCAGAACTCGTTACGTATTTCTGAAGGAGGGACTTCATAGAACAAGGAAGTCATCAGCCTGTTTTTATGACAGTGGAAACAGCGGTATAAATTATGTGAAAAATACTGTTTTTTTACACGCGAAACATGAACACATGCTATATTGCACACTATAAACACAATCAAAGCTTCAAAAAACCACGAAAAACGGGACCTTTAATGGCATATTTAATTGTGAATGTCCACTGAATGTCCAATGTAGTTTGATTAACAAGGCTATTGAATACGGATGTCCGAATGTGCGAATATAAAACCAACTTTACCCAAGTCTTACCACACCTCAAAACATTGTTTAGATGATGTATTTCAGGACATTTGTCAGATTTTTGTCCTAAAAATGCACTTGTGTGTAAGACTAATTTCTTAAGTATCTCATCCCACGTCTTCGTTGCTAATTCCAAAATTTAATTTTAGAGCTAGTAATTAGTAAGAGAGTATGAAAAAAGAGATTAAGCATATGAAATATAGCTGCAAGCAATTGTTGGGGTTCAAGTGCTTTAAGGCCTTTAAGCACATTTGAAAAAGGTATTATGTTTTAATTAGCAAGCCTGTAATCATCTCGATTGTATATGGAATAGACCATATACAGCCAATATAGGCAATTTACAATAGGACATATGTGGTTTATAAAGTTTTTTAACAGTTATTGAGGTTGAGCCAAAAACCTAGGACTAGTTAAAATAATCTCCAATATTTAACGAACGATTTGATGGACAGCGGCAGTCCTTGAGGCAAAGATATACAATCCTTTACCTACATGAAAATCACCCGTTGGACGATTTCTTTCCAATTTCTCACAGGCCTGTAGGGCCATGAGTCAAACAGGCCCAGCGAGTTTCATTCCGATTGGCCTCCGTTAACCTTGTCTAATAGGTGCTCAAACTTAATTGGCTGATGGCAGCCATGTTTTTTGAGATACACCAGGGTCACCTCATAGACAATCATGGCACCTTGGACAAAGGCACTGCATGCCAATTTTCAAGTCAGTTGGACTAAGGGTTAAGTAGTTACAGCCATTTTCATGTTTTTTCTTGTTATAGCGCCACCAAGTGGCTAGTTGCCACGTTTTTTTTCCATGTGACCAAAGATTGTTTAATATATTTATTTGCTTGGTTAGTGTTGTTGTGGGTTTTGGTTCTTTTGCAGTTGTAGGCTGTAAGGACCTTTAGAAATAACTGAAATCATATGGCGAAGTGATATAGAACTGTAATGCGGTCAAGACCTGTCTGGAACTACTTTAGCCATGCGTTTCCCTGAAAATAATTGCACACCTTAGAACCGAACGATCGTCAACCGATCAGATTCAAGCATTCAACAACCCTGTAGTATAAATATTAATAATATATATATTGTACACACACACATAAATACAAACTTTTATGTTAGATGCGATTAATCGCAATTGTTTGTTTTTTGTTGTTGTTGTTTGTTTCTGAAAGATAGAGAAGTTTCATGATCACACTTGGTAATTTCCTGACTTATTGCATGAAGACAATAACTGACAACTAAACTTGATCTATACTGCCAGCCTCTTGCACAGCATTCTTATTGTGTAACTGATGATTAATATTTAATGTTATGTATCATTACTACCGAGATGATCACTAAAAACTATAACTATTACATGTGTGAGAACACTGCCCTTTTCACTATTACCTAAATCTACATGCCACTCCCAAACGTTAGAAATATTATATGTACTATGTGTACTCTCCCAGTTATTGTTTCTTTTTGTATTCATTTATTATTACAGTAGGTGCATCCCAATTTTGTATTTATTTTTTTGTAAAAAGTGTGAGTAGTGTGTTCCCACTGAAAATTCCAAATAAAAAAGTGCACTTTAGGGATGTGACAGTGATAATTTTTCCCACCGGTTAATCGACATGTGACAACACCGGTAATACCGGTGTCACCGGAGAGGCGGGGCCGCTGCCTCTCTTTTTTAAAATCGCTTATGAATGCCAGTCAATTGCATTAAATATTTTTTAACGTGGTTACTACCCTTTTTAGGGTAGTTTGGAATGTTGGAAAATAACCTTATAAAATTCATACACCAGTTAGTAGACTACATAGTGTATAGTATGTCATTTAGGACACAACTAGGTTGTATTGCCTGAAGAGAATGTGTATTTGTGTATAAAATGTGCCCTGTTATGTCTGTAATGCTGGCGACGTTTCTATGTTTTGACAATTTGCATACAGTAAGCAACAGTTATAGCTGTTGTGTATAAAAAGGAGAGTCTTATGTGAGGCCTTTAATTGTTGACTGTGGCTTATCTGTCCCCACCCAAGCCTAGGGCTGGGTATCGTTCAAAAATTTTCGATACCGAGACGATACCGATACCTTGACTTCGATACCGATACCTGAACGATACCTTTTTCGATACCAATTTTATAAAATCTGTTTTAACAATATTACATTACCTCAAAAAAATCTTTGGTTTGTTTATTTTAACTTTGTTGACTTTTTTCAGACTCAAAGACTCATCTCCTGAGCCACTGCAGGGAATAAAAAAGCACAAATGAACAAAATTTACCCAACACAATAAATCAGTGCAAATAGTTTTAACAAAGTTTAGTTTTCAATGCAAAAATTCAGTATGTGAGGCTCTTTTTAAATCACTCAGCAATTGTTGTTCTTCTTCAAAAAATTAATTATTATTAACAAGATCAAAGCGGAAGAGTGACGCACGTTCGTTGCGTCTTACCGTGAAATGAGAGTTCTGTGTCTTTATTAAAATCAACACATTAATGATTCATCTCTCATCCACCCGCCATTAATTGGAATGTTATTTTTTTTATTACTTGGCCCGACCCGCGGATTATCCAAAGTATGGCAGTATCAGGAGGATGCTGATACCCCTTTTCCAGCAGAATTGTTCGCGTTCTGGAGCCAGAGCATGTGCTCGTGCAGGCGAACTAGAGGCCGTCGCGAACCGGTCGCGTGTTTCCATAGACTTGAGGAACGAACGCTGTGAAGCTGCTGTGTGTTGTAGCCTACCTGTCCAGAACTAGTCTAAAAAACATTGCGCGTTCCGCTGTTTCTGCAGGCAGCGCGACACTTCTGTTTTCTGTTCACAGTATCTGTAGTGAACCGGCTGCTCGCATAAACAGCCGTTTCTCACCCGTCCATTCGGAGATAAACTGAAAACGAAACCGTTGATTCACTCGCCCTCTCGCACATAGGGTCTCTCTCGCGCGCATAGTTATATATTTAGATATAAATATAAATAACAATGTAGCGCAACGTTACTTGCTCATCAACGAGACAGCGAAAGCATTTCTCCGCCCCCTCTCCCCGGCTCCATTCTGAGGTACCGAAATTTGGTACCGAATGACAAGACACTTTTCGATACTCGGTAGTATCGAGGCAATTCGATCGGTACCTAAAAAGTATCGAGTTCGGTACCCAGCCCTACCCAAGCCCTTTTCATTATGAATCGCAGTGAACTATGTAACAAGAGAACTGTGTAACACATAAAGGTTCATTGAAGATATAAGCAGGTAGCAAGCTTTTGTTATCCAGATTGCTGGTTAAAGACAGTTCAAACTGGTTAGAATAGGAAGTAGTAAAAAGTGCTTAACTATAATTTTGGATGAAAATAGTATATTTTTAAATATTTGGGATATTTAGAAGTATATTTCCTGAAGAGAAATGCACATGACACCAAAATGACATAAAAGTTCTAATAGATAAATAAAATGTGTAGGCCTACTGTTTGGTTGGTACATGGTTCCCAATTATTTCCATTGTTTCACAATTTCTAGTATGTGTACTGGCTTTACATTTTTATTTCAGTGTTGTAATTAGCAATTAATTAAATTTTACCTGTGAAGCAGATTTGTTATGTGACAGCATTAAAGTTTCTTATGGGTTAAGAACTTTTTGTTGGTTCAATAGGGTACTATTGTAATAAAGTAGTAGCTGGGACAGACTTTAAGCATCACCTCCTCTTAAAAAGATACAATCTAATCCTGTTTACAAGAAATAAGATGCTCCCAAGCAGGTTTGTGTTTACGGACCTGTTGCTATGACGGCAACTCCGGGACGAGCTTCGAAAAACCTAACAATCCTGACTCATGTCAAATCCTCAACTGTAAAAACCAGATAACTGAGTAATCCACGTACAAAGAATGGGCCCCTGGTTAGAGTCCAGTTTTGAACCCTATAGTGAATATTTGGTCTCACATTAAACTCAAACTAACTGGGAGACATTTTTTAACTACTCGTTGTGTACTGTATGTATATATATATATAATGCGTTTGACTTTGTTACACTTTTTTTATATATAAAAATACATTCATTTTAATCACATATTGAGATGCTGCCCACAGAACACTGACACGGTTTATTTGTGTAACATTAAATGACATCTGCTTGGCATACATTAATGTTAATTGTAATTTAGCTGTTGATTAACAGGAAAAACCAGCTTTTAACGTTCAGAGTTTGCTTGTGTGCATGTGATCTGAAAAATCTCGCATAACTTCAATGTTTGCAGTAAGTAGTGTTTAACGTTTAACATTAGCAATGAAGCAGGAAGTTCCTGGTTCGTCTCACCATAATAAAAGCTTCAACTTGGGCAGAGCGCAATTTATGAAAACCAAGTGAACAGTCAGAATGCAGTTTGCTTGATGAACAGCAGAGGGCTGTCGAATGACAAAAATGGTTCAGACAAAAGCGTATTTGCATGTTCTTTGCTTGCTGGTGCATTCTGTCCGATGCTGAAAAAATATTGATTAATATTATTGTTTAGTTCACACATATTTATGATTCTGTTTCTCTGAACAAATTTCTTAGTACATTATAAAGCTGTCCCAGTTAGTATATATTGTTGTTTTTTTTTATTATTCATTTAGCATAACATGTTTGAAGATGTTTTTGCCAGTTTACACGTTGTATAGGCTAGACTAGAAAACGGACCAATCAGCTAAAAGCTCGATGACTTAAGCAACGGTAGAGCATCAAATATTATTTTATAATAGTATGTGCCTATGTAGATGATGATGATAGATAGTTGATGATATATATATATATATATATATATATATATATATATATATATATATATATATATATATATATATATATGCACAAAAAAAAAACATTTTAGACAGATGGAAATAATAAATTGACTCGAGCGCGTCAACGTGACGGAGTGGATAAGTTGAGACAACTTACAGTTATTATCTTCATGGGAACGGCATGCATTTTCAATAATGATTTAGTGTAGGTCTGTCACCAGACAAATCTACTGGACGCACTTCTTTAACGCATATGTAAAACGCATTTGTCATAACCGAAATGAATAGCGAAACTTAATTCTGTGTCTTTTTTGATGTGCGCACTTAATTATGGTAAAATTGTTGCGCCCACTTGTGGTTCATAAGGGAACACGGAGCCATTTGTTTGGAATTGTGCTTTGATGCGGTCCAGAGAGAGAATCTTTACTGTGGTCACGGTCAAATGTACGGGACCTATTTTCACACAGGCAAATCAACACGCATTACGTAAACAATCAGAGATGTTACGTCACAGACAGAGAGACTGACACAAGGATTGGTTTGTTTGGGCAAGTTAAGTGGGCTTATTTGATTAGCTTTCATTCTTTCCTTTGCCATTCTGGTTTTCTCAGCATAAATGCATCCACAGTTTGCCATTAACAATTAGCCGGTGTCTCATGCAGAGGTCTATAGATTTATCTTTATGTTGGGTGATTGCAATGGAAAGTTTTTCCAAATTAGCCAGCATTTCTTCGCACATGTGGTTTGAATCAAAACAAGAGATGATCAAGCATTAAAAAGTGATTTAAGTTTATAATTCAGACATAAAGTTATTGACTGAGATGGTGGGTTACAAGGTAGGCCGGTGTTTGCGTACGCACAGACTGGTTGGAATGTCGTGTCCGTCTAGGTTTCCTGTCTATGAACGTAATCTGCGGGAAACAGGCAATGTTTCCCAACAGTCTCAGTGTGACGATAAGCTGCTTTTTATCAGGGTTATGAGTCCGCGCTGCAGTTGGCACTGCTTGTGTCACACACACATATGCACAGAGAGCCTCAGGTGGTCGGACACTGACCGTTATGTATGTAAATGTCCAGTGAACGGTGTGAAAAGGAAACGGAAATGAATCTTTAAGCACATCTTTTCCTCTGTGGACACATATACTTATATACAGGGACACACATGGCTGTTAGAGCTTCTCATTTTTTCCCAAAGGTCTTTGGGACTCTGCCTATATCACCCCAGCAGGAAGTAGGGGGCGGAATGCCATGGCCGGGGCGGAATGTTCCGAAGTTCTAGAATGTGCGGTCGGGAAGTATGAGAGGGGGAAAAAGGGAGAACGAGAAGGAGACGAGAATAAGAATGAAAGAGACTCGGCAGGCCTCGAAAGTTGTTTATGTTTTAGGTTAAAACGTGTCTTTAGGGTATGGCTGTGCTTTTTGACAGTCAGGTGGATTCAGCGGCTTAAACTGAGCTGTCAGACTTGTACTGACTGACATGATGGCCTTGTTTGCTTGATTAATAATACACTTTTGTCTGTGTGTGTGATGCACCCAGATGATTCAGTAAACTTGTATTACACCGGCTTATGGTGTGTGTGATGTAGCTCGTAGGCACTCCTTACTTATTTGTTAGCCATCTTGCCAACTGTTTTTCTTGCATTCTTTGCAGACTATGTATGGAGCCCGATTTGGTGAGGAGTTCTTTGCCGTTAAAGGGATAGTTCATCCAATAATGACAGTTCTGTCTTCATTTGCTCACCCCCATGTTAAACCCGTATAACCTTTCTTTCTTCTGTGGAACACAAAAGAAGATATTTTGAAAAATGACTTTTTGTCCATAAAATGGGGTCCAGTGGGGCAAGAACAGTTATGTTTCACAGAAGACGGAAAGTCATACATCTTTGGAACGACATATGGGTGAGTCTCGACATGAGCGTGTACGTGTGCGAAAATGCGTATTTGTATAATGTAGGCGTGTATTCGCTGTGGTCTGGCTTAAGAAATTCAGAAAGAAATGGTCATTGTGTTGCAAACTCTCTTGGGTAATGCTTGCCGTAAATGTGTGTGTGTTTCTCAAAACCCAAAATAATTCTCCCTCTATGTGGTTTCAGGATGGATCCTACCTGGCTGAGTTTCTGCTGGCGAAAGGTTATGAGGTGGGTAAGCCAATGTAACCCTGAAAGACATCCTACAAACTCATCAGAAATCATTCCCACATTCATCTGATGCAAATCTGTCTCACTGTCTGTTAACAATCAAAAATAAAAGTCATATTTTTAAAAGGTTTTCTTTCATTTAAGAAAAATAACAAGAAGCTCTTATTTTTTCTGAAAACTTTGATACTTCTTGATAGAAATCTCAAAAGAACAGCATTTATTTGAAATAGAAATATTTTGTAATATCACTTGTGATGATTTTTTTGTTGAATAAAAGTAATCATTTCTTTATTTTAATGACCTCAAACTTTTGCACAGTAGCGTCTATGCAGTCTGTTTAAAATCATGTACAGATGAGATTAAGACTTGAACTTTTTGGTGTTTTGAACAGGTTCATGGTATCCTCCGCAGGTCCAGTTCTTTTAACACGGGCCGGATCGAACACCTCTATCATAACCCTCAAACGCACACAGAAGGAAGTGAGTTTCACATCCATGCACCTGGCTATAATGAAAATCTTGTTTATTTAGTTTTTAAATGCACAAATGTCTTCTAACCTGTCTAAAATATCACTAGGTATTGGATCTTCTAAGTGTTGTAAGTTGTTCATTCAGTATTTATAATTTTATTTTTTAGTCTAAGAGTTCGGTAACACTTTTACAATAAGGTTCATTGGTTAAACATTAGTTAATGTATTAACTAACATGAACTAGCCATGAGCAATACATTTGTTTTTGCATTTACGTTATCGTTAGTTAATGAAAATACAGCAGTTCATTGTTTGTTCATGTTAGTTCACAGTGCATTAACTAATGTTAACAAGATTTTAATAATGTATTAGTAAATGTTGAAGTTAACATTGTTAAAGTTAACATGTTAACTAATGTAGTTAACTAAACTTAACTAATGAACCTTATTGTAAAGTGTTACCAAAAGTTCTTAAGCACTATTTGGATGGTAATTGTTTCTTTTGGGTGACGTCTGAGAAAAACATTGGCACAGCTCCTCCATGATAAAAACCATGCATTTGGAATGCAGTTAATCACGGGGAGACAAAGAAGTTTTTTATTTTTATTCATATAGGCAATGACACTTGCAAAATGCAGCTAAATATGGTTGTCACTCTTCTTTTAAGTGCTTAATCCCGTTCTGCACAAACAAGAGTGGGAGTGTCAACAGTTTTCAACTCCCCAAAATTATGGCGATTTATGAAAAATTCCAGATAATACTAGTGTCCTTTGATGACAAAATGCAGTACCTGCCACAAAACACCAAAACATTTAGACTGCTGTTAACATACAATAAAGATAATTTAGACAGCTCATGCATTTGTCTGCATGGCCATAGTTAGTTTTCTTAAACAAGCTTCCTTTGTGGCAAATACCAAAATGCTCATTTAAAGAAAGTATCAAATAACAGTCAGTGGTAAAAATGATTTTGGGCCCAAATAATCCATATAAATTCATACGGTAGAAGATGATTTGGGTGGGAATTGAAGTACCAAATGACTGTATGCTGTTCAAATGGTAATAAAGTCACTGACTTGGAAAACAATTGCCATCTAAATAGATCTTTAGTCTGTATCTGGTTTTGAAAGGTAAAAGGAAAGCAGAATTAAAGGCACAATATGTAATTTTTACCACTAGAGGTCGCTTATTCAAAACAAAGGCATAGCTTGATGACGCCGTGAATGAGCGTGGAGTTGTCATCTTCACCTCCACACAACCAGCCAATGGAAAGCAATCCGACATGGGAAAATTGTGTTCATGGATAAGCTAATGTGTTAAAGTTTTATTAAATGTTACTGTGGTATGCAGCAGGGCGGGGCCGAGAGCCTGGGAAATTTTACATTGTTTTTTTATTAAGCTTATATACCACAGTCGGACGCTGCCGTTCCTTTTGTTTTTTTTAAAGGTGCCATCGAACGTTTTTTTACAAGATGTAATATAAGTCTAAGGTGTCCCCTGAATGTGTCTGTGAAGTTTCAGCTCAAAATACCCCATATATTTTTTTTAATTAATTTTTTTAACTGCCTATTTTGGGGCATCATTAAATATGAGCCGATTCATGTTGCGGCCCCTTTAAATCTGGCGCCCCCCCACCCACGGAGCTCACGCTTGCCTTTAACAGCATAAACAAAGTTCACACAGCTAATATAACCCTCAAAATGGATCTTTACAAAGTGTTCGTCACGCATGCTGCATGCATACATCGGATTATGTGAGTATTGTATTTATTTGGATGTTTACATTTGATTCTGAATGAGTTTGATAGTACTCCGTGGCTAACGGCTAATGCTACACTGTTGGAGAGATTTATAAAGAATGAAGTTGTGTTTATGAATTATACAGACTGCAAGTGTTTAAAAATGAAAATAACGACAGTCTTGTCTCCGTGAATACAGTAAGAAACGATGGTAACTTTAACTACATTTAACAGTACATTAGCAACATGCTAACGAAACATTTAGAAAGACAGTTTACAAATATCACTAAAAATATCATGTAATCATGGATCATGTCAGTTATTATCGCTCCATCTGCCATTTTTCGCTGTTGTTCTTGCTTGCTTACCTAGTCTGTTGATTCAGCTGTGCACAGATCCAGACGTTAATACTGGCTGCCCTTGTCTAATGCTTTGAACATGGGCTGGCATATGCAAATATTGCGGGCGTACATATTAATGATCCCGACTGTTACGTAACAGTCGGTGTTATGTTGAGATTCGCCTGTTCTTCGGAGGTCTTTTAAACAAATGAGATTTATATAAGAATTAGGAAACAATGGAGTTTGAGACTCACTGTATGTCATTTCCATGTACTGAACTCTTGTTATTCAACTATGCCAAGATAAATTCAATTTTTAATTCTAGGGCACCTTTAAAGTACGAATAAAGGTGCGATTAAAGTAACATTTAATGTCCGCCTCCTTCTTCCCTTAAATTAACATTTTTTTTATTAGTTATATTAACGTTACTCTGTGCGTTCGCTCTGTGGCTGGTATGCGACACTTTCAACACACTGCAGCTAGATCGATATTAGAATATCATATTAATAAAAGCTGGATGACTTGTTGCTAAATGGCATGCAATTCAATAGTATATGATGGATAAAATGCTGTATTACTGTTACTGTGGCTATGTTAGCCACTTGACAAAATAGCATTGTCTCTGAGGCATGTACAAACATGTTATACTCACGGTAAATCAAGAAAACAAGAGATTCAAACAATAAGACTAACCCTGTTGAGATATATAACAATGATTCGTTTTCTGTTGATAAATGAATCCAAACAGTTGCTCACCTGTCTAATAAAACGCATAATATATTAAAGCTTCTTTGGTGTTTCCATGGTTTCTACGGAAATCAGCAGTGACACGGATATGACGTCATTGACAGGCGACACAATGACACTATTTTAACCATTACACTGGTTAAAATAGCTGATTTCTCTGGATTTTAAACATTGTTGGAAACATTTGGGATAATGTAAGTACACAGGTCAACAAAATATATAACATTGTTCTAGTGGTTGTTGGCTATTTTAATCCAAAAATCTTAAATACTGTGCCTTTTTAATAGAATGAAATTCAAAGTTGTACACACAAATCCAGAGACAGACTCGGTTTATTTCTCTCCAGGTGGTCCGGTGATGGGCAGCTATATACATTTCTTTTCTTTTTTTTCCTTTTTTTTAGCAAATAATTTTATGAACATTTTAGACATGCTGATCTGTTGCTGATCTCTTTTTATTGGGTCTGGTAGTTTTCGCTAAGGTGACAATCTTTAAACTTGAGCAGATGTGGAGGATAAAACTTTTTCTTTCCACTAGGCAGGAAAGCTATATCAGATTGCTTTATGTGAAAATAAAAAGTATTTTATTCTGTCCATCATAGACATGAAGTTGCACTATGGGGACTTGACTGATAGCACATGCTTGGTGAAAATTATCAATGAAGTCAAACCCACAGAAATATACAACCTGGGAGCACAGAGTCACGTCAAGGTAAAACACCCTCATTCTCTCTGTATTTCTCAACCACACAGATCCTCTTTGTCCGTCGACTCTCAAACTCTCCTGAACAGACGCACACACATACACAAACTGTTTCATAATGACTTTGGTTTCTTCTCGGTGTCTGTGAGGTGAACAAATGACCCCATCCAAGTTATACTTTGGAAAGGAAAAAGGTCTTAACTAAATACAGAAGACTTTCTTTCACTCTCTGTTCTTTAACCCACACCCCTAATGTCTAGTCATCTGGGATGAGGTCAGGGGGATGTTAGTCAGAGAGTTGGCCATCAGATGGTGTGTGTGAACTTCTGTGTGGGTGCTCCACAGGGTAATTTATGGGAAATAAGCACAACCGGCAGTTAAAGTGAGGGAGAGGAGGGGAGAGAGGAAGATGACTAAATAAGAAGATCAAAAGCAGAATGAGACAAGACAATGCGGAGGGATATGAATGAGACATTCATTTTGACATTGTATCATTCAGATACTAATGATGCTCTGATGTTCAGTCACAGGAAAAACCAGCTAAATGTGTTCAACTTGTATTAGAGAGAAATAACAGTGTTATGTTTTTTTCTGTAGCTTATTATGTTTCAACCAGACAAAGAAAATTTCTGAAATGCTATAAAAAAGGATCATACTGACCAGGAATTAAAAGATTTGTTTATCCCAAAACAAATTGTTAATATTTAATATTTCATGTGGCTTTAATTGGATAACCTATTCTTTGAAAGACATAAAACTTCTTTTGCAAGCATTTATCTTCCATAATGTGGAATGTGGTGTATTTCCAGGTGTAACAGAATATTCTTGGAAATAATGTTAGGACTACTGTCAGGATTTGATTGGGATGTTACGGACAGGCTATAATATTATAGGTTAATATTATTTTATCCCACTTATACTGCATTTGTTACACCAGCAAAACAAAGTAATTTTGGTAAATAACAAAGTTATTATACACTGCCCGGCCAAAAAAAAGGTTGCTGTTTGGATTTTAATAGGCAAATACTTAAGACTCTATGAATGAGTCATTATTAAAGTGATTATTATGTTTCTAGCATGGCAATGGTTCTTTTAACCCTTAAAGATGGAGTGTGTAGCTTTTCATTTCTTAAACAACCATGTAGGAAGACGCATCATGGCCATATTCCAGGATCAATGTCAAGATTCATCAGGGTTGAAATTGTGAAAGAATGGTTCAGAGAGCACGAAGATTCATTTTCACATATGAATTGGCACCTCTGAGTCCAGACCTTAACCTCATTGAAAGTCTTTGGGATGTGCTGGAGTAGACTTTACAGAGTGCTCACCTCTTGCATTGTCAATACAAGATCTTGACCAAAAACTGATGCACCTCTCAATGGAAATAACATCACTACATTTATTTCCATCGAGAGGTGCATCATTTTTTGGTCAAGATCTTATATTGACAAAGCAAGAGGTGAGCACTCTGTAAAGTCTCCTCCAGCACATCCCAAGAACTTACACCGAGGTTAAAGGTGCCGTAGAACGTGTTTTCAAAAGATGTAATATAAGTCTAAGGTGTCCCCTGAATGTGTCTGTGAACTTTCAGCTCAAAATACCTCATAGATTTTTTTTTTTAATTCATTTTTTTAACTGCCTATTTTGGGGCATCATTAAATATGCGCTGATTCAGGCTGCGGCCCCTTTAAATTCTCGTGCTCCCTGCCCCCCGAGCTTGCGACTGCCTTAAACAGCATAAACAAAGTTCACACAGCTAATATAACCCTCAAAATGGATCTTTACAAAGTGTTTGTCATGCAGCATGTCTAATCGCCTAAGTATGGTATTTATTTGGATGTTTACATTTGATTCTGAACGAGTTTGATAGTGCTCCATGGCTAACGGGCTAAAGCTAACATTACACACTGTTGGAGAGATTTATAAAGAATGAAGTTGTGTTTATGAATTATACAGACTGCAAGTGTTTAAAAAATGAAAATAGCAACGGCTCTCTTGTCTCCGTGAATACAGTAAGAAACGATGGTAACTTTAACCACATTTAACAGTACATTAGCAACATGCTAATGAAACATTTTGAAAGACAATTTACAAATATCACTAATCATGTCAGTTATTATTGCTCCATCTGCCATTTTTCGCTGTTGTCCTTACTTGCTTACCTAGTCTGATGATTCAGCTGTGCACATCCAGACGTCCTGCCCTTGTGTAATGCCTTGAACATGGGCTGGCATATGCAAATATTGGGGGCGTACATATTAATGATCCTGACTGTTACGTAACAGTCGGTGTTATGTTGAGATTCGCCTGTTCTTCGGAGGTCTTTTAAGCAAATGAGATTTATATAAGAAGGAGGAAACAATGGTGTTTGAGACTCACTGTATGTCATTTCCATGTACTGAACTTTTGTTATTCAACTATGCCAAGGTAAATTCAATTTTCAATTCTAGGGAACCTTTAAGGTCAGTGACAATTCATGTGTGAAAATGATTCTTCATGCTCCCTCCCAACAATTCTTTCACAATTTGAGCCTGATGAATCTTGACATTGTCATCTTGGAATATGGCCTTGATACATCTAAATACATGGTTGTTTAAGAAATGGAAAGCTACACACTCAATCTTTTAGGGTTAAAAGAACCGTTGCCATGCAACATAATAATCACTGTAATAATGATCCATCCATAGACTCTTAAATATTTGCCTATTAAAATCCAAACAACAACTTTTTTTTGGCCGGGCACTGTATGTTGATGATAGATGATGGTAACTTTTATATAATAACATGTATGATGAAATATATATATATATATATATATATATATATATATATATATATATATATATATATAGACATTAATTTCGAAGTATTTCCACACCCCTTAGGCTGACATTGTTTCTGTTGCTGCCGCCGTCTCTGTGCATGGAAAATTTTGTCAGTTACGTCACGTGAGGTTTCGGTCTTTGATATAGGGGGCATTTTTATGTGTACGAGTACAAGTACATGAGCTTGGTATCAATATCAATGTCTAACTATTTTATATGTAAACATGCACTAGACGGACATGTTTGACTGTTGCACTTTTTTTGCAGCATCTTGCACCTGACACAGCATTCTAAAAATGTGTTGCTCAAGTTCAATAAGTTCAAGTTTTAAAAAACACTCCACTTTCCTGTCTTACAAAACATGTTCTTCGTGAACTGCCCTAAAGCAAAAACTTTTTCCTGCTAAAGCCTTCACATTATTTAACCTTTGTGTTTGATAAATAGTGGCCTCAAAAGTATTTGGATAATTTTGGACACTCAAATCACTTGAAAAATGTTTGAATGTCACTGTATTGATACAAAATATAATCCCAACCCACAACTGTGAACAAATGATGCCTTTCTTAGAAGTAAGGCCACTTTTTTGAGTCTTTTTTGGTGGATTCATGAAGTCAGTTCCCCTTAAATTCACACAGGTGTACTAGCAAAGTAACGTTTGTGAAATGTTTTGCTTGAAAAGTGCATTTGTGTTGTTTTTTTAAATAAATGCTACTGATATTTTGTTATTTTGTTCTATTATTCAAAGACATTCATAAGTATGGCTTAACTGTTCAAATACTTTTTAGAGTCACTGTTTTTCTAAAATGATTCATGAGCCTTAATGGTTGGTTTGTAAGGATGGAAAGATCCAGACAGCACCTGCAGGCTCACACTGAACACGTACAGTTAAATACAGCAGCTGCCGTAATATGGAACTAAATAATTCAGATGGAAATTCACTGAGAAACATTGGCCAACAGACAGGCATCCATTCTAATAATTGGGAGGTGTTTTGGGTGTCCCATCAGGAGGATCATCTGCTGTGATGACAGATAACAGCAGGATGCTCAATGTCACAATGGAGCTTTAGTACAGCTGTGGCTCTTCAACAAAGAGAATAAAAAGTACTTTAAGCACAGACATAAGACTGAGGGAGAATAGTTCATATTTAAAGATTGCTGTCATACTGCGACAACCGCAATCAGGATTGCTATGTGGAAAAATAAACAAGCTTGATTTAATTATACCATCAGTTTAGGCTTGTTAACTTATAAATGTGTGTGTTAGCTGGGAATGTTCATTAAAGATAGGCGTTTCAATCAGTGCCCGCTGTAATGAAGTGGTAGATCATTGCTACTCTCTGATTGTAGTTTACATTTTTTACTCACCGCACTTTGTTTGGATATGGCAAAAAGAGTGGCAGAGAAAACACATACACACACTTGCTAGGTTTCCAGTTATTACACACAGGGGTCAGCAAAGTGCTATTTTATTTGAGAGTACCGCTTGGCGGTTTTTGTAGGTTATTCGTTTATTCTTACTGGAATGTTTCAGGATGAAAGTGATGTGCCTTTTTATTCCTTCCACACTCTCTCTTTGTCTGTGAGTATTTATAGTTCTGTTTGAGTTAGTCAAATAAATCTAAAGGATATATGACAGAAAGACAACAAGCGTAAAGACTGTAATGAGCTGTGATTTGAAGTAAAATGGTCATGGGGTATTCAGGTCTAATGTTGCACAGCAAAATGTTTGCTCTCTGTTAGTATGACTGATTAATGTGGACATGATTGTTTTTTTTTTTTGTTTTTTTTATAGTAGAGTTTGACAAACTATTCATTCTTTAGTCCAGTTAATTGCTCTTTAATTTGATGTTCTAATAATTTATGTAAAAAAATAAATAAATAAATAAATAAATATATATATTCAAAAGTGTGGGGTCAGTAAAAAATATTTTTTTTAAATTAATACTTTCATTCAGCAAGGACACATTAAATTGATAAAAAGTGACAACAACAACAACAAAAAAACAAAAAAACAATTATAATTCTATTTTATATAATCTATTTTAAATAAATGCTGTTCTTTTAAACTTTCTATTCATCAAAAAAAAAAAAAAAAAAATCCATTAAAAATATTAAGCAGCACAACTGTTTGCAACATTAATATAATACATACTAAATATAGTACTAAATCAGCACATTAAAATGATTTCTGAAGGATCATGTGACACTGAAGACTGGGGTAATGGCTGCTGAAAATTCAGCTTTACCGTCACATGAATAAATTACGTTTTAACATATATTAAAATAGAAATTGTAATAATATTACTTTTGGTTATTGTATTTTTGATCAAATAAATGCAGCCTTGGTAAGCACAAGTGACTTATTTCAAAAGCATAAAATATCTTACTGCCTCCAAACTTCTGAACAGTAGTGTACGTCTCTTTAAACGGAGTAGTACTAATGATTCTGTTAAAATTATGTGTATAAAATAACATTATTTTGTTATGTCTGAATAATATCCAATAATAATATATACAATCTATCAAATCTAATAATTAATTTATAATATTAAAATGGAAAACCTACAGGGCAACACCTGTTAGACAATACTTAACAGTGTAAAATAACAATAAAATAACACTGAATTATTCAGGTGGGATATACCAGCTTCAGGAGGTCTGTGTGTGCAAACACAATGGAGAGATAAAGGCTTTTATTTACATGTGAATACAAACTGTTCTGACTGTCATGTCAGGATATTAAAGAAGTGTTGTAAGCCATAATGTCGACTCAACGACAGCGTGCAGCCGTGGCTTTACTACAAAAAGAGCATAGTGTGCTTTACATTTTGATGTTTGTACAAGTTTAAACCTTGCGGTTATTATCAAATAACCACAAATGGAGCTGCCTTGTGGGATAGCACACTACAATTAGTCACGTTCGACCACATCAAACTTAGATCACATGATACTGAGTTGAAGTGGCACTTTTTTTTTGGCTGAGATTTTGAGGCAAGTAAAACACGCAAACAAACGGCCGCAGAGTGTGTATTTGATAGTGGGGGAGGGGAGGGGGTCATAAATCATAAATGAATGTACCCTATTTGATTAGAGGAACTTGATGCTTAATTTAATTCTTTCCGAATCACATTTTTACTTTTTCTTTAATGTTAAAGTAGTTCTGATTTAATTAAGAAACTTAGAACACAAAATAACATCTGCGGTATTTGGGCTTGTATTGTTCCGAGTTGAACTCTCCATCAACGCCAAACGATTTGTATGTCTCTCTTTGACTCCGAAATCTTGTTTTTGTGTCTGCACAGATATCTCTCTTATTGCACCAGCAGAATCTGTTTGCTCACAGTGTTAAGTAGGGTGTGATTGGCATAAGCTTTGTGTTTGTGTTTGGATTAGTGCAGAGCTGTAGCTTATATACAGGTGTTGGACTGGAACGTTGCAGTGTGTATCATGTTTTTTTTTGTTCACTTGTGAATGTGTTTGATGTGTAATGTAGATGTTGTCTAGGGAAGACTTTAGCAGTGCTGAAAAGCCGAGGAGAATGCTGGTTTGAGTGACACGCTGAAAAATAATTCAGATTTGGTGAACTGTAGCTCAGGAATTATTTACGCTAATGACGGCAGCATTTTTTAAATAAGGTCGCAGTTGCAATGTAGGAGACTTTGTGTAACACCTAAGTTTCCTTGTTTCCTAATTGGGTATCTAGAGGACGCAAGCGCTCTCGCTTTCACACAGACACACTCAGTTAATTGCTTGTGTAAATCATTCCACTCTTTTCACCTGCAAAGACTGACGTCACTGCCAACAAACAGGCCTTTATTCAGTGGTGTTACATCATGTTAAAAACATGATTTTGATTTATCTAAATGACAGCACCTATGAAACTAGTGATTAATTATGAGAGATAAAAATCTTTGCACTGCCATTTCTGTCACTCTTTTAAGTGTTGGAATGCACATGCATTTTATGCACGTTTGTGTGGTAGACATTTTGTATAACATGCTTATTCAGACACTGGGAGCGGTAGAAAAGACACATGATGTGTAATTCTTTTTTTCTGTATTTGCTACTCAGTAGACTAATCATTATAATCTAGGGGTGTAACGGTAAACGTATTCGTACCGAACCGTTTCGGTACAGGGCTTTTGGTTCGGTGCACGTGTGTACCGAATGCATTACATTGTAACATTGAGGTCCCCTATTAAAGGGATAGTTCACCCAAAAATGAAAATTTGATGTTTATCTGCTTACCCCCAGAGCATCCAAGATGTAGGTGACTTTGTTTCTTCAGTAGAACACAAATTATGATTTTTAACTCCAACCGCTGCCGTCTGTCAGTGGTATAATGCATGTCAGCAGGAACTTGTACTATAAGAGTAAATAAAACACGACAGACAAATCCAAATTAAACCCTGCGGCTTGTGACGACACATTGATGTCTTAAAAACACGAAATGATCGGTTTGTGCGAGAAACCGAACAGTATTTATATCATTTTTTACCTCTAATACACCACTATATCCAACTGTGTTCGTCACTTGATTCGTGAGGTCTGATCGCGCTCTGACAACGGAATTGATGTCTAGCACTCATTGAAGTATATGCGTGAGACGTCACTGCCGCTGTCAGAGCGTGATCAGACCTCACAAATCGAGTGATAAATGCAGTTGAACATAGTGGTGTATTAGAGGTAAAAAATGATATAAATACTGTTCGGTTTCTCGCACAAACCGATCATTTCGTGTCTTAAGACATCAATGTGTCGTCACAAGCCGCAGGGTTTAATTTGGATTTGTCTGTCGTGTTTTATTTACTCATATAGTCCAAGTTCCCGCTGACTTGCATTATACCACTGACAGACGGCAGCGGTTGGAGTTAAAAATCATCATTTGTGTTCTACTGTTGAAAGATACAGTACAACTTACTGAAACGTATAATATCTCGTGTTATCGCTTATTTAGTGTTTCAACGACGGAAAGTCAATAAAACAGCTTGTAAACAATATGTCACATAGCATTTACCTCAGAAAAGCGATTCAGTGTCCACAGCTTGTTAGTTCACCAGAGAAATGAACTCTTTCGCTTAATATATGCACTGCATTAGCCCATATATTCATTGTATTTTACTTAACCTGTTAGTGATGTCTTGAGAAACTGTCATGAAAATGACAGCCACTGTATATAAATGATTATATTTCAACAACGAATTGGAGTAAAACTTAATTTTATAATTAGATTTAGAAGTTAATGCAAAAACTGCCTTATGTGCAGCTTACATGTTTGCATACAATTTGTTATTTGAGTGCTGATTATTGTATCTAAAAATAAAAAGCTATTGAATTTAGGCTAATAGTTTGGGCTCACTTGTTAACCTTTAATATTATAGTAGCATAATGTGCAAGGAAGGGTTCCCTACATAGAAGATAATTTTTTTATCCTTATGAAACGTTTAGTATAATTTAATTTAATACATTTAAAGACAAAAACACAATTTGTTCAGTAAACCACTGTTTTATTTTATGTTTAGTTTTCTCCCCACCTGCTGTACCGAACCATGACTTAAAAATTATAAATATATTTACTTAAAAATTATATATATATAATTATATTATATTATATTAATAATTGTGCATATTGCGTTGGCCAGTTATAGCATGATGCTTCACATAGTTTGTGAATGGCAACAAACGCAACACAATTGTGTCGAAGCTCTTATTTGGGTATGAATCACTCAATTTTGAAAAGAGGTGACCCAACAAATTTCATCTTTGGCATACATAAAGCACATCAAGCAGTGACACCATTTATCTGGAGATTAAAACAGCATTATACTTGTGAAAAAACAAAAACAGTTTTGACACCTCTAGTCTCACATAAGCGTTGACTGTTTCACATTAGGCAAAAGAAACGAGAGGAAGATCGGTCATATAGTACACATTGTCTTTTTGGCAATACTTAGTCCAAGAAAATGAGTTAAGATGGCTTGACTTATCAACATCAGCTCATTAAAAATTTTGGAAGGAGTCTGATTGACATTTCATGGTACATCTGAAAAATATGCCAGTCTTTGTGAATTCACTGGCACAAGCACTCTACGCTTGATTGAGAGGTGGAAAATAGCCGTTTACAGAATAAAAGCAGGTATTGCAATGAACAATTCATCCATTGTGCGGTGTAAACGGACACATTCCTGTCTCATGCCCTGCCCTAAAGGAGTTAACATTTGTCAAGAGAAGCATTTATTACATACTTGCGTTGATTATGTATATTATTATTTATTATTATTATTGCCATTACATCAGGTAAAGATGTTGAACAGAAGTAAGGGATGAAAGAATAAAAATAGAGAATGATAGTTTGGATCATAGCATTACCAGAGATGTTGGCTCAAGTGACTGGAAGACTAGGATCAGGAAATATTTAGCTGCAGATTAGTATCATAGTGTGTGATTCCAAAGTAAACTCTAAAAATGATTAATGACATTTAAGATTATGATGAATGTAAAGTAGGATGCAAGAGAAGAGCTTAAATTCAAAAACATAAGCCACCAGTTATCACGTTATACAGAGAAATGTTATTAAGCCTCAACGTTTGCATTTTACATCTTTTATTTCATGCAGATTGGTGGAAAAAATCTCTAAAAGCTCCATGTTGTGCTTTTTCATACAATACAATACAATACAAGTTTATTTATATAGCACATTTAAAAACAACTGGTGTTGACCAAAGTGCTTTACAAGGCAAAAGAAGTCGACAATAACGACAAAATTTAAGCACTAGAGAAACGATAAAAGTAAAAAGAATAAAAATAAAGGAGAACAGCTAGTTACAAAAGAAATTTAGGCCAATATGAGTCACGGGATATTGAAAGCCATGGAAAAAAAGTAAGTTTTCAGGGCAGATTTAAAAGTTGACAAGGTTTGGGCAGATCTGATGTAGGCTGGAAGGCTATTCCATAACTTGGGGCCGATGGCCGCAAATGCGCGATCACCCTTACCACTATTAGAGAAACCTCTCTGCAAATTATTGCACTCTCTCTGGTGCCACTTGTCTGCATGACCTTTAGATCTGTACTCTGTAAGTTTGAGATATACAAGCAGGGCTCAACAATAAGGGTGCTTTTTTTTTTTTTTTCCCTCAGTCAGGCCAGCAGCTTAAATTTGTACTGCCCTGACAATATATTTTTACCGGCCTCAACACAGAAAAGTTATTCGTTTTACTTTTAGAGACATATATTATGTATGTCTGAAGAATTTAAAGGGATAGTTCACCCAAAAATGAAATTCTGCCATCATTTACTCACCCTTGTGTTGTTCCAAACCCGTAAAACTTTTGTTCATCTTCAGAACACAAATGAAGATATTTTAATGAAATCTGAGACATTTCTGTCCCTCCATTGACAGCTACGTAACTACCACTTTGCCGTTCAAAAAGTTCATAAAGAGACTAATTGAGCAGTTTAGTTCAAATTTTATAAAGCGACACGATTGCTTTATATGATGAACAGATTGAATTCAGGCTTTTATTCACATATAAACACTGATCAGCGAACATAAACAGAAGCTCAACTGTACTTGATTGGCATACGAGAACAAACCTCAGTGGTTGCTGGTTAACGCACAAGAATGAACCTCATTAGTTCTCACACGTCAATTTTTAATGTGAATAAAAGCTTAAATTAAATCTGTTCTTCATATAAAGCGATCATGTCTCTTCAGAAAATTCGAACTAAACCACTCAATTCATATGGATTAGTTTTACAATATCTTTTATGAATGTTTTGAAGCAACAAAATGGTAGTTGTGTAGACTAGACTGTAATTTAAAAGGAAAAAAAGTCTCAGATTTCATTTAAAATAACTTTTTTTTAAATATCAGATTTCATTTGTGTTCCATAGGAAGTCTTACTGTTTTGGAACAACATGAGGAAGAGAATTGTGACAGGATTTTAATTTTTGTCTGAACTAACCCTTTAAATTTGCAGTATATTTTTATTCTTATAAAATATTATTTATATATATGTAATTTTAGTTTACTATATTTTGTTATATTGTATTGTATTGTGTCATGTTAGCCAGCTAGACAACATTATGGCATATTTAAATCAGAATTTGCAGTGGCAATCTTCAGTATAACGCAGAGAACAAAATGTTTGCATCAGCAAGTCATAAAAACAAGCGAGTAAGAAGGGTGACCGATTGGACAAGTGACAGTCAGTCTGAGATTGAGTTGGATTTTTTCAGACAGGTTAGTGGATGGCATATGATGACAACACCCAAAAAAAAAATGATATGGAAATGGATTTGGTCTGCAGAATAACCTACTAGACACCATAATTACAGCTATTTATAGCTTGGAAGCATTCATCATCGTCTCTCAAAATATGCAAGTCAAGCACTCATATTTGATATTGTGGTGTTTTTGTGTTAATCTAAAGCGCATTCTGCACCGCTCAGTGCTTTTAACGCAACAAAACTGAGGTGAATGCTCAGCGATGCAGATCTTGGCATATCAGTTTGTACATTGTCAGTTTCATCATTGTTTAGTATAGGCTGCTTGACGTACATATAAGCACACACAATTGCTCACCTCATTCTTTTGAGCTCCTAAATGACAGCACCTGTCAACTGCGATGACACACGTGCTGTGTGTGTGTCAGAGAGTTGGTTCATTCAGAGACCACTCACATGTGGTAGTTGTTGGTTGCTGTCAGCACAAGGTTAACTGTCAACTGTCAGGAGCTGAACAGAACCTTGTGTGTCTGTGCTGTTCTCAAGCAAATGAAATAGCATGATGAAAAACGTGTGGTCGGATTATGTGGACTGCACTATACTCGTCACTTCAGAAGTGTTTGCACAAAGCCCAGACCTGAACACCTTTTGGGGTGAATTTGAATGCCAACTGTAAGCCAGACCCCAATCACCCAATGTCAGTGTCTGACCTCACTGATGCTCTTTTGTCCGAATGGGACAAATCCCACAGATTTGCTTTAACATCTGATGGAAGGCCTACCCAGAATAAATTCATGTGGGCCATGCTTTTGAAATCAAACAAGACACTAGCAGTAAGGTCAGGCACTTGTTTTATTTAGTTTTTAGTTTTAGTAAGTATATTCATTTATTTATTTATTATTAAATGAATAAATAAAAAACATTTAAAGGGTTAGTTCACCCAAAAAATTAAGATGTTTTTGATCAAATCTGATGCCTTAGTGAGGCCTGCATTGACAGACAGCAAGTTAAATTACACATTCAAATGCCCAGAAAGGTGCTAAAGACATATTTAAAACAGTTCATGTGACTACAGTGGTTCAACCTTAACGTTATGAAGTGACGAGAATACTTTTTGTGCGCCAAAAAAAAACAAAATAACGACTTTATTCAACAATGATGATGGGCAGTTTCAAAACACTGCTTCGTGAAGCTTCGAAGCTTTACAAATCTTTTGTTTCGAATCAGTGGTTCGGAGTGTGAAAGTCACATGATTTCAGTAAACGAGGCTTTGTTACTTCATAAGTGTTTCGAAATTTCAATGGTTTGCGTGACTTTAGTAGTTTGATTCACGCTCCGAACCACTGATTCGAAACAAAAGATTCATAAAGCTTCGAAGCTTCATGAAGCAGTGTTTTGAAATTGCCCATCACTAGATATTGATGAATAAAGTTGTTATTTTGTTTTTTTGGCACACAAAAAGTATTCTTGTCACTTTATAAACATTAAGGTTAAACCGCTGTAGTCACATAAACTGTCTTTAGTGCCTTTCTGGGCATTTGAAAGTGTTAATTAACTTGCTGTCAATGGAGGCCTCGCTGAGCCATTGGATTTTATCAAAAATATCTTAATTTGTGTTCCGAAGATGAATGAAGGTCTTACGAGTCTGGAACGACATGAGGGTGAGTGACAGAATTTTAGGTGAACTAACTCTTTAAATTAATTTCTTATTTATTTTTATTTTATTCATTTTATCTTATTTTCTTTTTTTATTGAATATATTACTTTTTTAAATCAGTTTCTTATTTATTTTTTTAATTTTAGTTATTTATGTTATCTTGTATGTTTATTTTATTAACATAAAGTAATGTGATGCTTTTATATTTTATTTGTTTTCTTTTTTAAATAAATTAGAAAATAGAGAAAAAAAGATGCATCTCTAGTTTTAAATAAATTGAATTTGTTTATTTTGTTTTTTAAGTTAATTCAAAATGACTAAATAAAATAAAAATCTCTTGTTTGGTGTCAATGAAGGGGGTACTTGAGCCCTACTGATGGAGCTGTGGGGCTATATGAGACAAAAATGGTTGAAGCGCTGTCTTCTGGAAACACAAGATGTGGTAAAAATAGAGCTTTGTTTTTACAAGGATGGAGACAGTTTAAGGACATCTGTAACAGGCTAAATGATTCCCTAATTATTCGCAGTCATGGTTTCTCCTCTCCCTCCCTCCCTCCCTCCCTCGGCTCTCACACACTCAAGCTTGTATTAGCTCTGCGATTGCTACAGACAACTTGCGCCTGGGGCAACCCCAACCGCAGCCCATAATGATCCAGGCTGTTGCCATGTTTACATGTGTGTTTATGTTTGAGGGAACGAGTGAATGATGAGGTGAGCGTGTCTGGTTGAGCAGGCAGAAGAGCGAGGGAAGTTGGTGTCATCTCAAGCATAGATTTAATTAGCTGATGAATTCCAATCCTGACGTGCCGAAGCCGTGAGGAGTGTAGGAGTAGTATCGATGGGGGGGTCGGGCTCTATTAAGAAAGCCAAAAGAGAAAGGGTGTTCGCTTGTGCACGAGTCGCCTGGGGCACGGGGACTTTCCCGATGTCAGACATTAATTCTGCCCCCCCTGACAGTTCCAAGTTGCTTTGGAAACACGAAGAAATTGCTTTCGCAGCACAATTTTCTACAAGTCTCCTGCTCACTTCGGATAACGCGTAAAATGCGGCCGCACTTACATAAACAACAAAATCCCTGTAATTTCCATGTCTTTTCTTAGCCTACAAATGCATACAGGGAGCAATTTGGAGTTCACAGCACGCTCTCTTGCATCAACGCAATGGCTACTGCTACTAGAAACAGCTGGAACGAGTAAATTACGGTATCGGTGTTCCTCTAATAGCACTATTTTGGCATATTTGTGACATTCGAAATCCGTGTCTTGGCTGTTTGTTTGGAGAAAACAATGCCCAAGAAACGAAAATTGCTTGCGGGGTGGCAAGATGCCGTGTAAGCTCTCCGCGCAATCTGAAGACATAAATCTACTTGTACCTGACAAAAACATGTCTCTCTTAGTTCAAACTGGTATGATTGAATGTTTTGGCTCACATTTAAGAGCATGTTTGCACAGTCCAAAAAAACTTAAAGCTAATTATCTCAGCAACGGTAATGATAGCTACTGGACGACCGCCAAGCAACACATCTAAAGTCAATCCATTGCTGCATTATAAGGATTATTTTGAAAGTGATGCGAATTTGCGTTGCGAAGACACTTAAACATCGTTTCAGTCTCACGATAATCAGCTGTCAGTCACTTTTTGTTTTCATGCTGAGGTGTGGTTACAGATGCACACTTGGGTATTTCGAGACTAAATCAGATCATGCCTGTTGCAGAGGGTTTGTCTCAATGGAAATTCGTGTAGGTGCAATTCTGAGAACTGTGTGTCAAATTTGAGGAACAGGTTAGATTAGTTAGTCTCTCCCTCTCTTTCTCTTGCTCAGTCCCTGTCTGTCTTTTTCACCCTATCTTTAACATCTCAGTTTCAGTCAGGGATTCCCCGGCTCGCTCGTGTTTGGGAATCGAGTATGTCTGAACTCGTTAAATTAGAGCAGAGAACACATCATGTAATAATTCTGTCGCATGATGTAGCACCCCAAACTATTTGCGCTATTAAAGGAGTAGTCCACCCAAAAATGTACATTTATTTGCTAACTCTTACCCTTGTTCCATATCCCATGACTTTCTTTCTTTGTGGAACACAATTCATTTTCTTCCATGCAAATACAATTACTAGGGTTTCCAATTGTAAAATTGCAAAAGTACAAAACTGTTGTGTCAGAAACAGGCCTAATTTAAAATCATTTTTTTACAGATATCTTGGCATCTGCTTGTTCTCTTTCCTGCTTGCATGAGAGAAGTAACCATCACTGATTTGTGAAAAAATTTTTTTTTTTAGTCAAATCTTAGAGTTTTCCTAGATAAAGCGACAAAATGTAACAGAAAAAATGCAATATTGTCAGATATTATCGTGTTGTTGTTCTTTTGATGGCTTGCAAGTTGTATGCACCGAATGCAGTTATTCATATACAACATTTAGTTGTTTGACCCAATTTACTCAAGCTAGAAGACAAACCCTTTGATGCTCTGTGTGTTTTCAACTAACAACAGACCATGCAACTCTGTGCAAACAAAGACACTTGATATCAAGGATTTTGTGCAGAGTTTTATTACCAGACGGTTACTTGTTTTCATGTTTCCTTAAATTATGTTTATGTTGACTCTGGCAACTTTTTGGCTTATGTTATTGGGTTATGTCAGCACTGAATTTATCCATTTACTTGTGTACTTTTGCATTTAGATCTTATGCATAAACGCTTTGTGTTTGCCAGATCTCCTTTGACCTGGCTGAGTACACCGCCGACGTTGATGGGGTGGGTACTCTACGGCTGCTGGATGCAGTGAAGACCTGCGGTTTAACTGACACAGTCCGCTTCTACCAGGCCTCCACCAGTGAGCTCTATGGGAAAGTACAGGAAATTCCCCAGAAAGAGACCACACCATTCTACCCACGATCCCCTTATGGTCAGCACACACACATGCATTGTATATATGTGTGTGTGTATGTATATATATGTTCAAAAGTTTGGGGTCAGTAAGATTTTTTTTTTCTTAAGAGATTAATAGACTTGTTCAGTAATGACACATTAAATTGAACAAAAGTGGCAGTAAAGAGATTTATAATGTACGGAAGAGGATTAGGGCCAAGCAATTATAAAAAAAAATAAAACCATCTCGAGATTAAAGTCATTAAATTACGAGAAAAAAGTTGTTAAATTACGAGAACAAATTCGTAATTTAATGAATTTGTTCTCGTAATTTAACAACTTTTTTCTCATAATTTAATGAGTTTATTTTCAACATTTTATCTCGACTTTTTTCTCGAAATTTAACAACATTTTTCTCATAATTTAACGAATTTGTTCTCAACATTTTATATCGACTTTTTTCTCTAAATTTAACAAGTTTTTTCTCATAATTTAATGACTTTATTCTCAACATTTTATCTCGACTTTTTTTCTCGAAATTTAACGACTTTTTTTCTCATAATTTAACGAATTTGTTCTCAACATTTTATATCGACTTTTTTCTCTAAATTTAACAAGTTTTTTCTCATAATTTAATGACTTTATTCTCAACATTTTATCTCGACTTTTTTTCTCGAAATTTAACAACTTTTTTTCTCATAATTTAACGAATTTGTTCTCAACATTTTATATCGACTTTTTCTCGAAATTGAACGAGTTTTTTCTCGTAATTTAATGACTTTTTTCTCGTAATTTAATGATTTTATTCTCAACATTTTATCTCGACTTTTTTCTCGAAATTTAACACGTTTTTTCTCGTAATTTAACAAGTTTATTCTCAACATTTTATCTCAACGTTTTTGTCGAAATTTAACAAGCTTTTTTCTCGTAATTTAACGAGTTTATTCTCAACATTTTATCTCAACTTTTTTCTCGAAATTTAACAAGTTTTTTTTTCTCGTAATTTAATGAGTTTATTCTCAACATTTTATTTCGGCTTTTTTCTCGAAATTTAACGATTTTTTTCTCGAAATTTAACAACTTTAATCTCGAGTTGGTTTTATTTTTTTTATTATTGCTTGGCCCTAATCCTCTTCCGTAATAATGTTATAATGTTTCCACAAAAATATTAAGCAGCACACAACTTTTTTCAACTTAATAATAATAATAATAATAATAAACAACATGATAATAAAAAGAAATATTTCTTGAGCAACAAATCAGCATATTAGAATGATTTCTGAAGGATCATGTGACACTGAAGACTGGAGTAATGACTGCTGGATGCTGCTTTTTTTTTCATGAAATAAAATGCATCCTTGTTGAGCATAAGAAACTTACTTCAAAAACATTTAAAAATCTTACCGACCCCAAACTTTTCAACTGTAGTGTGTATTTATATTTTAAAATTTTGAAAATCATCATGTGTCTGAGTTATTGATGGCATTTCTTTGAAAGTGTTATTGCTGTAACTCTCTGTCTCTCCATTGTTTTTATTTCTCATTTTTTCATAGGTGCTGCTAAGCTCTACGCATACTGGATTGTGGTCAACTTCAGGGAAGCCTATAACCTCTTTGCTGTGAATGGGATCTTGTTCAATCATGAGAGTCCTAGAAGAGGTCAGAGTTTAAGACACACACCACCAGGGCTTGACATTAACTTTTTTGCTCACCAGCCACTGTGGCTAGTGGTTTTCCAAAGTTGCTAGCCACTTAGCATTTTCACTGGCCACAATTTTGCTGTTGGGAAATTACATTTTATATGATTAAAGTTGACTTTGGCATACTTAAATTAGATTTAGACTAGATTTTGAGTTATTTTACTTGATTTACAAGATTTAAAATCCTTTCAAACTTACAAATACAGATTGACCACCCAAATCAAGACTATACATTGTATATATCAGCTGGAATGTACAGTTATTTTTGTTAGGCTATATAAAAAGAACAAAGAAGCAAAATTACAAATAGTAATTTAAAAAAAAAAAAATCTTTTTTCAGATGTTTATTTAGCATGTATACATTTATTTAACATTTTTTGATGTTTGATTAACATGACATACAGGTATTTATTTGGGTGCTGCTGAATGCATGGACGTCATACACATCCAGTTTTTACCCACCTGTTTACGTCCACTTAACCCATAGCCGACTGTATTCACGCGAGATAGGCTACTTCACACGATGCATTTTGACATCTGTGTGTGCGTGTATTCAGGCGCAAGGAGAACTGATCGCGCACGCGAGCGCTTCTGTGTGTCATTCAGCGCGATTCTGCCTAACCGTAAGTTAATCGGTAAAGAACTGTGACTAAATTGTAATTTTGTGATACGACGAGCTTGGCTACCTTTCATTTGGCTGTAGGCTGAAATTATATTCAACCCTCCAAAGTGGCTAGTGGGAGTGGCTGTCTTACCCACCACAGCGGAAATCTACCTGCATTTGGCTGGTTGGCGGGTGTTAATGTCAAGCCCTGCACACCACACAAAAGATCTGCCTACAAAATGAATGTTTGGTTGTTCTAGTACAGAGATACTAAAAGTACTTTGCTTTCTGGGCAACTTTCTGTTAAACATAGGCCTGATGCGGTTTCATTTTCATTTGGTTTTGAAAAATGTGCAGTAACCAACAGCCGCTGCTATGTGTTAGACCTATTTTTATCACCTCATTCATCAAAATATATTGTCAGATTGTTGTTGGTCAGTGTTGGTCAGTCTTAACAACTCAACTTCCTTTTAGAGTTTAAACTATAATTCTTGCACACAAATGCATTTATAATTCATAAATGCTTTCAGTATGTTAAAGGTTCACCCAAAAATGAAAGTTTGTCATTTACTCACCCTCATGTCAAAAGTACAAAAAAGAAGATATTTCGCCACCTTGGAATTATAAGGTTCTATCCGCGTTTTGAGCAGTTTTGAGATGTTGAGCTTCAAAGTTTTTGCATTCCATCCGTTTTTTTTTTTTTTTTCTTAAAAAAAAAAGTCCCTATATGTACGAAAAAATCACATAATGTAAATAAGTTGTCACAGAATAACTCAATTTTGACAAAAATGTCAGATAGAACCTTATAATTCCAAAGTGACGATTTTGAAGAATTTTCATTTTGAGGTGAACTTTCCCTTTAACTTCTCAACTACACTACAGTTCAAAAGTTTGGTGTCAATAAGATTTTTATGGTTTATAAAATTTAAAATGTAATTTATTCCTGTGATTGCAAAGCTGAATTTTCAACATCATTACTCCAGTCTTCAGTGTCACATGATCCTTCAGAAATCATGACGCTCAAGAAAGTTTCCTTATTTTTGGTTGAAATATAAACCGAATAGCAAAACTTACAATTAACATTTATTTACATGAACGAAAACAACTGCTAAATGAAGTGTGGAAACCATTATATAGTGTTTTTAGGATTCTTTGATGAATAGATTTATATAATGCAGAGCAACATTTATTTGAAACAGAAGTATTTTGTAGGAATATAAATATCTTTACAGTCTTTTATAAAAGTATTTCTTTCAAAAAAAAAAAAAAAAAATCTTACTGACCCCAAAGTTTTGAATAGCAGTGTATGCTCACTGCACATGCAAATATATATTTGATATTCAGGAAAACAAATTCACTTTTTATTTTTAGAACAAAAAGATAGATTACAATAAGGCAAATTTATCAGTCCAATTTGTGTTAATATTAGCTACTAGACGAACCCTCTGGAGTGTGATTATCCCGTGAATGCGCTGTCAGTGTTGTGATGACAGTCACAGCGCGACGGAACTGTTTACATTGCAAGTGTGTGGCGTGATGCAACAACTAGATTGCTTCCATTATAATTGTTTGAGGTGTCGATATCTTCAGTGATTGTAATCAGAGCAACAGTTTTGTTTTATCACATGAATAAAAAGTGTTTCATTTAATTTCTAATTCAGACAGAATCCTACCTATCGGTTTTGAGACATGCAATAACAGCCCTGCTAGACTACATTGAAGGAAGTGATGCAAGAGTCCAGGGAGAATGTTTTGTGTGTGGCCAGCTTCATTGTAATTGGTTTACGGGGGAGTATCATGACACAACATTTGGTAAAGGGTGCAGCCATGACATCTTCTCAACAACAAGAGTGTTGTTCTGTGCCCCCACCCACAACCTCAGAGCACAGGAAGAGCAGTGATGTCATCCACTAGCGTTAGTGGCAAGAATTTTTGAGCCGGTGACAAACATAGCCAACTAGACGTGTAATCGTGTGTGTGTGTGTGTGTGTGTGTGTGTGTTGAAGGAAGACGAGGAAAGAGGGAGTACAGGGCTGGAGGAGGGTTAGAGATAGCTAGACAGTGGGAGAGATGGATGGGATAGTGTGAAAAAGAAAAAAAAAGCCAACTTCATTTCCTGTCCGATTACCATGCTAGCCTCCCGTCATTGGGCGGGCCGGCAATGATGAGTTAATCTGGTTTGGAATTCACTTTGGAATTTCAGCCGGTGTCCACTTACACCAATAAACAAACCAGCTCCGAAAGAGTTTACGAAAGATGAGAAGAGTAAAATAATCTGTTACAAATCCGCCACAGAGACGTCTGGGGTGTGTGTGCATGTGAAAGCAGTTACACTTTGACACCTATTCAGATTCGTACATCTAATAGTGTGTGGTTCTAGAAGAGAGAATTGGTCATGCCAGTCAATCAGACAACATCTAAGGGTTCCTCCATTACGCACTCATCTCTCGTCTTTTTGTTTGCTCACATTCCCTCTTTCCTGCTGAAAGACGAGCGTTTTAAGAAGTTAAACCTCTCCAGGTGAGAAGGGCTGCACCTGTATGAAGGTGTCGATGGACCTCTCACCTATCGCAGATACAAACATGCAAAATGTACACACTGTTGGATGAGCTGTAAGATGTTTTGCTTTTTCACTTCTCGTCTACCCACCTCACACACCTGTGTTTGTGTTGTTGTGCTGTCATGGCAACAAAGAATGGAAGTGAATGAGATGCTCCTTTAATGTCTCAAATTAAACGTCACTCCTCACCTTGTTTCTCTCACTTTCTGTTTCTCACTCTCTATCTTTCCTACACACACTCCCACGTACACTCTAAAGCTGGTATAGTTTGTTACTTTGGTCTCGACAGTAAGGATTTTTTTCTGATTGCCCGGTTGGGCCAATGGTTCAGGTTGTCTACTTGCCCTGTCAGTTTTTTCACTGGCCCCAACACAATTATTTGTATTATATTATACATGATTTTCTCTCATAAAAATATCATTAAAAAAAACCCTCAGCACACTACTTGAGAAACACAATCAAAAATATAGCTGCGAGCAGCGATGGCGGGCCCAAGCCCGGTGGCACCGCCACCCCGGTGGCTTCAGGGCAACTGTGCACAGCGGGCAATAGGCACTTAAAACGGTTAAACATCAAAGGACTATGTCAAATTCACTCCACATTTACTGCACTACAAGGTGCCACTATAGAGCCCCTCCTCCCTGCCCATTTTCAAAGGATTACATGTGCCAAGTTTTAACATTATTCTGATGAATTTTGAAGCAAATCAGGTAAAAATAAGAGGGTGATCTCAATGTATGCTGAAAGTGACACATTTTCTGCTTCCAGTTGGTGGCGCTATTACTTTGAATCACAATAGTCACATCCATGTGATCAGCCTTGTACAACGAAGACTAAGCCGAAGTTTCATCAAAATCAATTAATGTATGCAGAAGTTATAACACTTTGTTTCCCTTTTCTTGCCATAAATTCGTTGCCTCGCCACGGCCAAACCGTTTGAGATATCCAAAATCCGTTTGCAATTAAACAACTTCAATGTGTTAGCAACAAGTTAAAAAAAGTTTGGTGTAAATTGGATAAACCCTGTAGGAGCAGTAGTATAAAATTCATAGCCTGTTTTTTCAAAAAATTAACATTCAAACCAAAATAGCTGACTTCCTGTTGGTCGGAGCTAATGAATGTAAATTAGAAAATTGTCCGGCTTGATGAGAACAATATGTGTACCGAGTTTGGTGATTGTAGGAAAAACTAACCCCCCACTTTTGTCAAAAGGTGGCGCTACTGAGCCCCTCCACCACGCCCATTTCTATGGCTTTGTCCATGTCTACTGGTTGACAATATTGATGTGTGTGTCGAGTTTCATGCAATTTGAAGCATGTTAAGAGCCTCAAAAACACTCAAGAATATTATTACAGTTTGACCTGTTGCCATGGCAACAATATTTCAAATATCAAAAATCCTGTCATAGGTCTACATCTGCTGTGTATTGACATTACACTGATGAAGTTTGAAGCAAATCAGGTAAAAATAAGAGGGTGATCTCAAAACATTTCAAAAAGTGATACACTTCCTGCTGCCAGTTGGTGGCGCTATAACTTTGACTCACAATAGTCACATCCATGTGATCAGACTCCTATAACGAACACACTCGTGAAGTTTCATAAAGATCAATATATGTATGCAGACGTTATAACACATTTCCTGTTTCCTTTTTCTCGCCATAAATTCGTTGCCTCGCCACGGCCAAAACCGTTCGAGATATCAAAAATCCCCTGGCAATTTTTAATCATCAGTGTCTTGACTTCATGCTGACCGAGTTTGGTGGCGATCGGATTAATCGTCTAGGAGGAGTATATCAAATTCCAGAGCATGCGTTTTTCAAACAACCCTTAATAGCTGACTTCCTGTTGGCGTGGTGTTTAACTTAGAGCACGAAAGTTGTTCGGCCCGATGAGGTCTATATGTGTACTGAGTTTCATACTAATACGTGCAAGCGTGTTTAATATATGGACCAAATTTTCAGACTTTTTTCAAGGGGGCGCTGTCGAGCCCCCCTGCCACGCCCGGGTACCAGCCTCTCCGGCGTCCTAATGGCCGCGGATTCCAATGTGTGTGCCAATTTTCAAGAGTTTTTGAGCATGTTAAGGCCCCAAAAAGCCCCGGAAGACGGAAAAAAATAAAAAAAAAAAAAAAAAAAAAATAATAAATATAGCTGCGAGCAGCGATGGCGGGCCCAAGCCCGGTGGCACCGCCACCCCGGTGGCTTCAGGGCAACTGTGCACAGCGGGCAATAGGCACTTAAAACGGTTAAACATCAAAGGACTATGTCAAATTCACTCCACATTTACTGCACTACAAGGTGCCACTATAGAGCCCCTCCTCCCTGCCCATTTTCAAAGGATTACATGTGCCAAGTTTTAACATTATTCTGATGAATTTTGAAGCAAATCAGGTAAAAATAAGAGGGTGATCTCAATGTATGCTGAAAGTGACACATTTTCTGCTTCCAGTTGGTGGCGCTATTACTTTGAATCACAATAGTCACATCCATGTGATCAGCCTTGTACAACGAAGACTAAGCCGAAGTTTCATCAAAATCAATTAATGTATGCAGAAGTTATAACACTTTGTTTCCCTTTTCTTGCCATAAATTCGTTGCCTCGCCACGGCCAAACCGTTTGAGATATCCAAAATCCGTTTGCAATTAAACAACTTCAATGTGTTAGCAACAAGTTAAAAAAAGTTTGGTGTAAATTGGATAAACCCTGTAGGAGCAGTAGTATAAAATTCATAGCCTGTTTTTCAAAAAATTAACATTCAAACCAAAATAGCTGACTTCCTGTTGGTCGGAGCTAATGAATGTAAATTAGAAAATTGTCCGGCTTGATGAGAACAATATGTGTACCGAGTTTGGTGATTGTAGGAAAAACTAACCCCCCCACTTTTGTCAAAAGGTGGCGCTACTGAGCCCCTCCACCACGCCCATTTCTATGGCTTTGTCCATGTCTACTGGTTGACAATATTGATGTGTGTGTCGAGTTTCATGCAATTTGAAGCATGTTAAGAGCCTCAAAACACTCAAGAATATTATTACAGTTTGACCTGTTGCCATGGCAACAATATTTCAAATATCAAAAATCCTGTCATAGGTCTACATCTGCTGTGTATTGACATTACACTGATGAAGTTTGAAGCAAATCAGGTAAAAATAAGAGGGTGATCTCAAAACATTTCAAAAAGTGATACACTTCCTGCTGCCAGTTGGTGGCGCTATAACTTTGACTCACAATAGTCACATCCATGTGATCAGACTCCTATAACGAACACACTCGTGAAGTTTCATAAAGATCAATATATGTATGCAGACGTTATAACACATTTCCTGTTTCCTTTTTCTCGCCATAAATTCGTTGCCTCGCCACGGCCAAACCGTTCGAGATATCAAAAATCCCCTGGCAATTTTTAATCATCAGTGTCTTGACTTCATGCTGACCGAGTTTGGTGGCGATCGGATTAATCGTCTAGGAGGAGTATATCAAATTCCAGAGCATGCGTTTTTTCAAACAACC
Organism: Megalobrama amblycephala; assembly: GCF_018812025.1. NCBI lineage: Eukaryota > Metazoa > Chordata > Actinopteri > Cypriniformes > Xenocyprididae > Megalobrama > Megalobrama amblycephala. The sequence continues at coordinate 18,226,578 of NC_063054.1, read as the reverse complement.
CTTAATAGCTGACTTCCTGTTGGCGTGGTGTTTAACTTAGAGCACGAAAGTTGTTCGGCCCGATGAGGTCTATATGTGTACTGAGTTTCATACTAATACGTGCAAGCGTGTTTAATATATGGACCAAATTTTCAGACTTTTTTCAAGGGGGCGCTGTCGAGCCCCCCTGCCACGCCCGGGTACCAGCCTCTCCGGCGTCCTAATGGCCGCGGATTCCAATGTGTGTGCCAATTTTCAAGAGTTTTTGAGCATGTTAAGGCCCCCAAAAAGCCCCGGAAGACGGAAAAAAAATAAAAAAAAAAAAAAAAAAAAAATAATAATAATCCTTAGAAGAACAAGAGGGCCCTGCGCGAATTTTCGCTTGGGCCCTAAATATAGCTGCGAGCAGCGATGGCGGGCCCAAGCCCGGTGGCACCGCCACCCGGTGGCTTCAGGGCAACTGTGCACAGCGGGCAATAGGCACTTAAAACGGTTAAACATCAAAGGACTATGTCAAATTCACTCCACATTTACTGCACTACAAGGTGCCACTATAGAGCCCCTCCTCCCTGCCCATTTTCAAAGGATTACATGTGCCAAGTTTTAACATTATTCTGATGAATTTTGAAGCAAATCAGGTAAAAATAAGAGGGTGATCTCAATGTATGCTGAAAGTGACACATTTTCTGCTTCCAGTTGGTGGCGCTATGACTTTGAATCACAATAGTCACATCCATGTGATCAGCCTTGTACAACGAAGACTAAGCCGAAGTTTCATCAAAATCAATTAATGTATGCAGAAGTTATAACACTTTGTTTCCCTTTTCTTGCCATAAATTCGTTGCCTCGCCACGGCCAAACCGTTTGAGATATCCAAAATCCGTTTGCAATTAAACAACTTCAATGTGTTAGCAACAAGTTAAAAAAAGCTTGGTGTAAATTGGATAAACCCTGTAGGAGCAGTAGTATAAAATTCATAGCCTGTTTTTTCAAAAAATTAACATTCAAACCAAAATAGCTGACTTCCTGTTGGTCGGAGCTAATGAATGTAAATTAGAAAATTGTCCGGCTTGATGAGAACAATATGTGTACCGAGTTTGGTGATTGTAGGAAAAACTAACCCCCCCACTTTTGTCAAAAGGTGGCGCTACTGAGCCCCTCCACCACGCCCATTTCTATGGCTTTGTCCATGTCTACTGGTTGACAATATTGATGTGTGTGTCGAGTTTCATGCAATTTGAAGCATGTTAAGAGCCTCAAAAACACTCAAGAATATTATTACAGTTTGACCTGTTGCCATGGCAACAATATTTCAAATATCAAAAATCCTGTCATAGGTCTACATCTGCTGTGTATTGACATTACACTGATGAAGTTTGAAGCAAATCAGGTAAAAATAAGAGGGTGATCTCAAAACATTTCAAAAAGTGATACACTTCCTGCTGCCAGTTGGTGGCGCTATAACTTTGACTCACAATAGTCACATCCATGTGATCAGACTCCTATAACGAACACACTCGTGAAGTTTCATAAAGATCAATATATGTACGCAGACGTTATAACACATTTCCTGTTTCCTTTTTCTCGCCATAAATTCGTTGCCTCGCCACGGCCAAACCGTTCGAGATATCAAAAATCCCCTGGCAATTTTTAATCATCAGTGTCTTGACTTCATGCTGACCGAGTTTGGTGGCGATCGGATTAATCGTCTAGGAGGAGTATATCAAATTCCAGAGCATGCGTTTTTCAAACAACCCTTAATAGCTGACTTCCTGTTGGCGTGGTGTTTAACTTAGAGCACGAAAGTTGTTCGGCCCGATGAGGTCTATATGTGTACTGAGTTTCATACTAATACGTGCAAGCGTGTTTAATATATGGACCAAATTTTCAGACTTTTTTCAAGGGGGCGCTGTCGAGCCCCCCTGCCACGCCCGGGTACCAGCCTCTCCGGCGTCCTAATGGCCGCGGATTCCAATGTGTGTGCCAATTTTCAAGAGTTTTTGAGCATGTTAAGGCCCCCAAAAAGCCCCGGAAGACGGAAAAAAAATAAAAAAAAAAAAAAAAAAAAAAATAATAATAATCCTTAGAAGAACAAGAGGGCCCTGCGCGAATTTTCGCTTGGGCCCTAAATATAGCTGCGAGCAGCGATGGCGGGCCCAAGCCCGGTGGCACCGCCACCCCGGTGGCTTCAGGGCAACTGTGCACAGCGGGCAATAGGCACTTAAAACGGTTAAACATCAAAGGACTATGTCAAATTCACTCCACATTTACTGCACTACAAGGTGCCACTATAGAGCCCCTCCTCCCTGCCCATTTTCAAAGGATTACATGTGCCAAGTTTTAACATTATTCTGATGAATTTTGAAGCAAATCAGGTAAAAATAAGAGGGTGATCTCAATGTATGCTGAAAGTGACACATTTTCTGCTTCCAGTTGGTGGCGCTATTACTTTGAATCACAATAGTCACATCCATGTGATCAGCCTTGTACAACGAAGACTAAGCCGAAGTTTCATCAAAATCAATTAATGTATGCAGAAGTTATAACACTTTGTTTCCCTTTTCTTGCCATAAATTCGTTGCCTCGCCACGGCCAAACCGTTTGAGATATCCAAAATCCGTTTGCAATTAAACAACTTCAATGTGTTAGCAACAAGTTAAAAAAAGTTTGGTGTAAATTGGATAAACCCTGTAGGAGCAGTAGTATAAAATTCATAGCCTGTTTTTTTCAAAAAATTAACATTCAAACCAAAATAGCTGACTTCCTGTTGGTCGGAGCTAATGAATGTAAATTAGAAAATTGTCCGGCTTGATGAGAACAATATGTGTACCGAGTTTGGTGATTGTAGGAAAAACTAACCCCCCCACTTTTGTCAAAAGGTGGCGCTACTGAGCCCCTCCACCACGCCCATTTCTATGGCTTTGTCCATGTCTACTGGTTGACAATATTGATGTGTGTGTCGAGTTTCATGCAATTTGAAGCATGTTAAGAGCCTCAAAAACACTCAAGAATATTATTACAGTTTGACCTGTTGCCATGGCAACAATATTTCAAATATCAAAAATCCTGTCATAGGTCTACATCTGCTGTGTATTGACATTACACTGATGAAGTTTGAAGCAAATCAGGTAAAAATAAGAGGGTGATCTCAAAACATTTCAAAAAGTGATACACTTCCTGCTGCCAGTTGGTGGCGCTATAACTTTGACTCACAATAGTCACATCCATGTGATCAGACTCCTATAACGAACACACTCGTGAAGTTTCATAAAGATCAATATATGTATGCAGACGTTATAACACATTTCCTGTTTCCTTTTTCTCGCCATAAATTCGTTGCCTCGCCACGGCCAAACCGTTCGAGATATCAAAAATCCCCTGGCAATTTTTAATCATCAGTGTCTTGACTTCATGCTGACCGAGTTTGGTGGCGATCGGATTAATCGTCTAGGAGGAGTATATCAAATTCCAGAGCATGCGTTTTTCAAACAACCCTTAATAGCTGACTTCCTGTTGGCGTGGTGTTTAACTTAGAGCACGAAAGTTGTTCGGCCCGATGAGGTCTATATGTGTACTGAGTTTCATACTAATACGTGCAAGCGTGTTTAATATATGGACCAAATTTTCAGACTTTTTTCAAGGGGGCGCTGTCGAGCCCCCCTGCCACGCCCGGGTACCAGCCTCTCCGGCGTCCTAATGGCCGCGGATTCCAATGTGTGTGCCAATTTTCAAGAGTTTTTGAGCATGTTAAGGCCCCCAAAAAGCCCCGGAAGACGGAAAAAAAATAAAAAAAAAAAAAAAAAAAAAATAATAATAATCCTTAGAAGAACAAGAGGGCCCTGCGCGAATTTTCGCTTGGGCCCTAATAATCCTTAGAAGAACAAGAGGGCCCTGCGCGAATTTTCGCTTGGGCCCTAAATATATTTTCAATCATAAAAATAAAAGCTTTTGTCTTATGTAACTACCTATGATTTTTAATGTTTGTGAGGTTCATTGATTTATTGTTCTATTAAAAAATATAAAATTATATTTATGATACAATTTGTTATATATAAAATATTATTTTATATATTGTATTATGGATATAATTTTATATTTTACAATTATAAATTTCATATTTATTTAAAAAATATTAAAAAATATTTTCATTATACATTAACAAATAATTATTTTCATCAAATTAATCAAATTTGCAATAATAACTGCAAATTATACAGTCCTTAGTTTCATTTTCACAACCAAATGCCACAGAAAACAAATTTCCGAAGTAGGGATGCACCGATGTGAAAATTTTGCCCGATAACGATAACCGATAACTTTTTATATTTGAAAGCCGATAACCGATATATTGACCGATAAATCTAAATCCAAATTTTTATATAATTTTTGAGAGACTGATTGCAAAAACAAAAGTCTCCCTGTTAAAAGCTATGTCCCAAGCACACAATTATGATGTTCTCATTATAATTTTATGTAGCTTTTATGACAGACTTACGCTGTATGTTGCACTTAACTATTTTCCTTTTTGTAGTGATTTCACTTATATTTCAAGCACTTCAAAACCATCACGGTGAACAGTGCACATATGAAGTATCTCAGCTGAAGGAAATAATCCATTATTTATCAGCTTTAATAAATTGGCCAAATTTTCTTATTGGGCCGATAACATTAAAAATGAACATATATCGGCCGATACCGATATTGTGGCCGATATATCGTGCATCCCTATTCCTAAGCATAATGATGCATGTACATGATTACTAAAAAAAGTAAAACATTGCACTGACCCAATAGGGCAAGTGACGATTCATTCTCACACCGACACCCAAGTCAGCAGGCCATCCATACTTTTGAGTCTTTTTACTGTTTTTCTGGTATGACACCACTACTTTGCCGGTTCTGAAAGAGATCAGGGTGCTTGTGTGTGTTTTTGTCATTCGTTTAAATGAACGTGGCAATCCGATGGTAGTGTGTGCATGCTTGCGTGTACATCTGCATGAATGTGTGTTCAGACATGTGTCAAGAAACAGGAACAGGGCCTTGTACTGACAGTCATTTTTTTCACATGCTGGAAATATCTGAGTGTTAGTGACTGATAGACCAGACATCTTGACTGCACTTTATTTCCACCTGGTTTGGCATGGTGTCTTTCCATCCATTAGAAATTTCACATGGATACTCGGCATTACCCTCATTTATTTCTCTTAAAATGTGCATTGACAGAGCCCGGGCACATTCCCACTGCCAGCACGCACACCTGCAGGTCTGCCGCCTGTTTTGAGGCTTTGCCGTGCTCTTGTCCGCATAATCACGGCCTAAACCAGCCCTAAACTGGGTTGTTTTAGACTTGATGAGAGCGAGCCGCGGTCAACTCTCTGCGACTCTGCTCCTCGTCACAGCTTCCCACCGTGTGCTAAGAGACGGCATAATTACACTCCGACTGGAAACAGGAGCCGGTGCGCGGAAATGGCCTGTCTTGGACTTTTAAACACACTTGCACACAGACGCATAGCCGACCCATTATTGCGGACCAGGGTTTGGTCAATCGACTTCGATTCGCATCCCCCCCCCCTTTTTTTTTTTTTTTTAAATGAGTGAACAGAAATCAGATCCTTGAGTCCCCCCCCCCCCCCGTGGCGTGTCTGTAACGACGGATTGACCTGGCTGTTTATAGTGTGGTATTTTAAACCGCTCTTCTCTTGCCAAGCTTACACACCTGGTCATGAGCTGCGTTTAGCACGGATTAGAAAGAGCCCTTTGTGATAGCAGCAAGCCTGCACACGGGGGGCCCATGACGGACATCCTGCAAGTGGAAAGAGACCGCTCACTTATGATTTTTTTTTTTTTTAATTTTCGCTTCAGGTTACGTTGCGGATCAGGGCTTAGCAGTAAAGATGACCCGCTGGCTCAGGGCCACTGTGAGAAAGTTTCGAGTCAGCGCTATATCTTGTTATATAAGCATTGTAATGCCTTGCAAATGTAAACATGGTTTTCTATGACATTTAGTTATAAATTCTGCCTATTACAAAAACTATACATCAATATTTATTAATAAAGAAAACTTAATGTTTGATAAAAATGTGATTTATGTGTGAAAAATGTTTAATAATAAATACAGTTTTTAACCCTTACACTGCATTTGGCAGATGCTTTTATCCAAATTGACTTGCAATTTGTATTCAAGATTTACATTTTCATGCATTCCCTGGGAGTCGACCATGACCATGGCGTTGTTAGCGCAGTGATGTACTGTTTGAGCTACAGCAATGATTATTCATTACTTTAAATAATTTTCAAATAAATGTATATTTATGCATTAGGCAGAGCTTTTATTCAAAACATATTATACTGCATATAAGGCATTTTATTATTAGTTCATGCATTTCCTGGGAAACGAACCCACGATCTTGCCATTGCATGCTCTACTGCATGAGCCACAGGAATGCTAATAAATGCTTCTAAATAATTTTCATATAAATTTACATTCACACATTTGGGAAACTCTTTTATTCAAAGCAACTTACACTGAATTAGTATACATTGCAAGTATACATTTTATCAGTTTACATTTCCTGGGAATTGAATCCATGACACATGACGACTTACTTTTTTAGCTACTTGAACTAAATATTAAACCTTAGAGGAAGTAAATATTGAACAAAAGCTGAAACAGTTACATATTTAAAATGATACATTTAAAAAGTGTAAGCATAAAATTATAAATTTAAAAAAAAAATGTTGTGGCCAGTGGATTATGATAGCAATGTTTTAGACCGCCCAATTTTGTTGATGACTTTTGCTTTGTAGTCATAGGCCATGATCTTCCCGGCATTGCTGATTCTCTCCAGAAAACTTTTATGGCCAAAAACGCACACACATGCAGGCTTCAGCCCAAGTCAAGAGTGTAATAGTCGTCATTCACTTATACACTTAAAGTAAGTGTGTTCCTGCTCTGACCTGGGCCTGGTATTATAGGCGGTGGAGGTTTTCGTCTAGAACTCCCACCTCTGTCTGATTCAAGCTATAGCACAACTCAGCAGGACATAAGACTGTCCAAGGTTTCCCACAGATGAAGCATATGTGTGTGTGTCTGGCAGCCCAGTAGGACTTTGGACTGGCTTACAGATTCTCCAGGGTGGTCCACTGACTAGACAAGAGTCTGATTTTATCCCAGTGTGTGAATGTTAGTGCGTTGTTCGGCCTGTGCGTATGAGAGGGACACATTGACTGTTCGTTTTGGCCGAAACGAATGGATGTTGAAACAAATTTGCACTGACATTATGTATGGGGGAGGAGTGGATGTAATGGACAGGTACAAGAAAAGATTAAAGAATGAAAAAAAGACAAAACTGAGGGAGAAAGCCTGACAAGGCAGAATAAATGCTTCATACTATTTTTTTTTTTTTTTTAAACTATGTGTGTACATGTTTTTTCAGGTTCGAATTTTGTAACTAGGAAGATCAGTCGCTCTGTGGCGAAGATCCATCTCGGGCAGTTGCAGTGCTTCAGCCTGGGCAATTTGGACTCTAAACGAGACTGGGGCCATGCCAAAGATTATGTGGAGGTACTCACACACACTCAACACAAATTCAGTCTTCAGTTGTTTTAAGGACATTTACATGTTTACGTGTGATTGTGTGTAGGACTGAACGACTACAAATAGCATTCATGTGTCTACGTGTCCAATAGACATCAAGTTCATCCATGCTATGTTACATACCAAAGTGTTGCCACATTGTCTGTGTGAGTTTGAGTGAGTGCTCCATTGAGATTTCAGTCATGTATTTTGAACTCTCGTGTATTTGGACATCTCATTTAGACTCATTTTAATTTAATTTGATAATCAACATACTGATTTAGCATGAGTTTGAGATGAGGGTTATCTATATGTATTTATTTGAATAATTATATACATTTATTAATTAATAATTATATTAAATCTGATAAATCATGAATATGTGTTGAAAGACTCATTCTGTACTCACTCATTCTTTGTCCTAGTTGCATTAGTGCAACACATTGATGATTCAAATTCAGGTAGTGTTTTGTTTTGATGACTTGCCCTATCAAAAGTTTGGACAAAGGTTGTGTGTGAGAATGCATTGCATTCGGCTGCTGGATTGCATAATTTCTTGTTCTCATCATTTAGTTTGTTGTTACTGTTGATGCAATGTGCATTCCTGTTTAATAGCCGTCTGCATTCTTAGTTATTACTGTTTTAACAAGCATTACTATTTGTAGTAATGATGGATACAAAGTACATCAATTCAGTTGTCTTCTGTTGCTATTTTTTTAAAGAAAGGAATCCATTGGTCACATAAATATGTCAACATGTATCAGCCAGCTTTTTTGATAAAGATCCCAAAGTTCCTGATAAACTGGAATCCAGAATGAGAGCAACAGTGCATGAAATCACAAGCAACCTATTGACAAATGATTATTTCTCTCTTGTGGAGTAGTTATTTGCAACTGCACTTCCTCTTCTGATGTCTGTTTATGCTGTTGTCCTCCAAATTCGGTCTGCCCATTGAATCGAGTCCACCACAGACCCCAAAGCATCTCCATTGGCTGTAGATTGTGATATTAAACATTTGTCATTTTTTTTGATAAGTTAACTTCTCAACATACTATAAATGAAATTAATTATATTCCTTTTAAAAGGAATAAATTACATTTTAAAATATAGTACATATTTTAAAAAACTCTTATTTTATTCATATTTCACAATATAAATGCTTTTTTAAATTGAGATATATATATATATATATCATCTGAAAGCTGAATAAATAACCTTTCCATTGATGTTTTTGTTAGAATAGGACAATATTTGTCCAAGATACAACTATTTGAAAATCTGGAATCTGAGGGTGCAAAAAAAATCAAAATATTGAGAAAATCGCCTATAAATTTGTCCAAATGAAGTCCTTAGCAATGCATATCCAATCACAATATTTATTTATTTTTTCTCGATATATTTACAGTAGGACATTTACAAAATATCTTCATGGAACACAATCTTTACTTAATATCCTAATTTTATTTATTGATTTTTTTTGGCATAAATGAAAAATCGATAATTTTGACCCATACAATGTATTGTTGGCTATTGGTACTAATATACCCGTGCAACTTATGATTGGTTTTGTGGTCCAGGGTCACATATTGTAGTGTTTGTATAATGTTAGCCTATTATATAAAATATAAATATATATATTGGAAAAAAGTAGAGTTAAAGTTATATTCATATTCATATATTCTCTTATACAACTATATATTCAGATTTGAAATTATACATTCAGTTTGGTCTGACATATGTAATATGTATTTTGACCTTGCACTTTCTTTTCAATTTGCTTGTAATTACCCTCTGAGTGCACAGCCATGCTGTCGTGTTTATCCTGGATTAGAGAGACCTTTAGTTCCTTTAAGTTTTTGCCAGAGTGGGAGCTTTAGGTTTGTGTGTGTACGCGCATGCATGTGTGAGCTGCTCCAGGTTTCCTGTGGGAACGCTGGTATTCCAGGCGGCTGAATCATGCAGCCAGGTTTATGTGGCTCAGAACTGGGCAGATTTCGGGAAATCGGACCAAAGCTGTGAGCGTGTGTATGTTTGTGAAAGTTGTGTGCGTGTGTGTGTGTGTGTGTGTGTGTGTGTGTGTAGATGGAGTAGATCAGTGCGGTTTGCTACAGAAACAGTCCATGTATTCTACTCCATGTATTTTACCTCCAGGCAAAAATATAAAAATCCTTTGTCAGATCCATAGGTTTACATTTTTCCAAACAGACAGTATGTCAATCATCTTTTGTTCAGACTGTAGATCCCTGTCCTGCACCTCTTGAAGGCCTCATCTCCACAATTCCTCCACATGCTATTCGAGTCTGTGCAAAACCTTTAGTGAGAGACATAAGACCTGTTTGAATGTGAGTTTGTTGCGATACACACTGGAGATGTGTCTTTGAACATGTTAAGCAACATCAGTCACCATTACTGTTTAAACTGTCATATATGTGTGTACGCTACAGTTCAAAATGTTGGGGTCAGTAAGATTTTTTTTTTTTTAGTAAGTTATTAATGCAAGGATGCATTAAATTGTTCAAAAGTGACAAAAAAGACATTTATTATGTTACAAAAGATTTGTATTTCAAATAAATGCTATGAACTTTCTATTGAAAAAAAATGTATCAGATTCTACAAAAATATCAAGCAAACTATTTTCAACATTGATTATAAGAAGAAAAGTTTATTGAGCACCAAATCAGCATTAGAATGATCATGTGACACTGACGACTGGAGTAATGGCTGCTGAAAAAAACACAGTTTGTAAATTACTAAATTGTAATATTTCACAATTTGAATGTTTTTACTGTATCAATGAAATTAGCCTTGGTAGCAATAATAGATTTCTTTCAGAAACATTAGTAAATCATAACAACCCAAAACCTTTTATCTGTACTGTATGTGAGATCAAAACCTTTTCTATTAATGTCTGTGCGGCCAAGAGTGTGTTTTTAAGTATAAGCGTACAGATATGACTATGTAGTCGAGGCAGTGGGAGATGAACACTGTATGTTTGTGTAAACTCTTGAACCACGTACAGTTTTAATTGGTTCGCTGTTTGTATGACTTAATAAGCTGTTTGAAACTTGAAGCTTTATAGTTTTATGGAATTCAGACTTTCAGGCCTCCACTAAAAACATACATAAAATCAGGGCGCAAATGAAGTGAGTTCAAAGATTCCTGTGAAAACACACAGGCTGAGCTGATAGCATAAAACTCTCGACGGGGTCTTAGAGGTTGCTGATGTTTTTGTTATTTTTAAGATGATTTCACCTCAGACCACTTTGTTTCTCTAGCAACAAAATGATTTTGTCCTCGTTCTCACCTCTCGCATCTATCTGCATCGCCGACCAATCGTGTACTAAAGAGAGCTTGGAAATGAATCACGCTGGTCTTTATGAGAACCCGACGGCCAATCAAATCACTCATTACCTCAGCGACCAACTGTACCTGCAATGACCCGTCACTCAGGGAGACTCTTCTTTCATGGTTGTAATGCTTTGTAGGAACACTGCACTGGATTTTCCAGCAAGATGAGGAGATTGTTTTCAGAGGAAACTAGGAAACCAGCTAGACCTTTTCTGCCAATGGAATATTCTGTAATGCAAATTTTGTAATAAGTTGACAAAATGTTGAAAATATATTTATTATAATTAATATTCTTTTTAATTATTATTATTATTATTATTATTATTATCATCATATTTATAATCATTTATAATATGCATACATACACTATGGTTCATAAGATTGGGATCAAAGTTAATTAATATATATTTCATTCAGCAAGAATGCATTAAAGGTGCCCTAGAATTGAAAATTGAATTTACCTTGGCATAGTTGAATAACAAGAGTTCAGTACATGGAAATGACATACAGTGAGTCTCAAACACCATTGTTTCCTCCTTCTTATATAAATCTCATTTGTTTAAAAGACCTCAGAAGAACAGGCGAATCTCAACATAACACCGACTGTTACATAACAGTTGGGATCATTAATATGTACGCCCCCAATATTTGCATATGCCAGCTCATGTTCAAGGCATTAGACAAGGGCTGCCAGTATTAACGTCTGGATCTGTGCACAGCTGAATCATCAGACTAGTAAGCAAGCAAGGACAATAGCGAAAAATGGCAGATGGAGCAATAATAACTGACATGATCCATGATATTTTTAGTGATATTTGTAAATTGTCTTTCTAAATGTTTTGTTAGCATGTTGCAAATGTACTGTTAAATGTAGTTAAAGTTACCATCGTTTCTTACTGTATTCACAGAGACGAGAGCCATCGCTATTTTCATTTTTAAACACTTGCAGTCTGTATAATTCATAAACACAACTTCATTCTTTGTAAATCTCTCCAACAGTGTGTAATGTTAGCTTTAGCCACAGAGCACAGCCTCAAACTCAATCAGAATCAAATGTAAACATCCAAATAAATACCATACTTACGCGATTAGACATGCTGCATGACGAACACTTTGTGAAGATCCATTTTGAGCGTTATATTAGCTGTGTGAACTTTGTTTATGCTGTTTAAGGCAGTCGAGAGCTCGGGGGCGGGCAGCACGAGAATTTAAAGGGGTCGCAGCCTGAATCGGCGCACATTTAATGATGCCCCAAAATAGGCAGTTAAAAAAATGAATAAAAAAAAAATCTATGGGATATTTTGAGCTGAAACTTCAGACACATTCAGGGGACACCTTTAACGACTAGCTAAAACATTCTAAGACTGTGCTTAACATGCAAGCGATTGTTTCCTGCGACTGAAGCAGATTTATATACTTATTACGGAATTTGAACACCGACTGTAATCGCAGACTGAACGCAACTGGCTCTGACTGGACGCATTTGAGCGCGATCAGTCATAAGTATCAATTTACATTCATAATCGGCCTTACAATCGTTAGGTGTGTCCCTGGCTTTAGACTTATATTACATCTTTTGAAAACATGTTCTACGGCACCTTTAAATTTCAAGTAAATACTGTTCATCGTGTTTCTTTCTGGAACATCGTGTTTCCTTCTGGAGCATCAGTGAATGTTTGAACCTTTATTAATAGTTGTGTTTGAGTCCCTCAGTTGTCTTAAGTGTGAAAAGATGGATCTCAAAATCATTCAGTCACTGTTGCAAAGGGTTCAAATATGCAAAAGATGCTGGAAATCTGACAAGTCTGGTGAACCCGGAGGATTTTTCTGAAGAACAGAGCTCAGTTTAACTGCTCAGGACAAACAAGGGACTCATGAACAACCATCACAAAACAAAAAAAACAGTACAATCGTAGATCATCCAGGTAACCCAAACTTTTGAATGGGGTCATTTAAATAAATTCAGCTATTTTTTGTCTTTGGAAAATATCTTACTCAGGACAGTACTAAATAAAAAATAACATGCATTTTGTATGATCTCTCTTATTTTGATTCAAACTTTCACATGCCACTGTATATGCACTATATTAGCTTATATATTCATTATATTTACTTTACCTGTTAGTAATCTTAATTATTAGTCTTAATTATTTAATATGTTTAAATAAATTTGTTGTGAAACCAACTCATGACAGTGGTGTAAATGATTATATTTCAAAAATGAATTGAAGTAGAAAAATTATTGAAAATTAGATTTAGAAGTTAATCTTATCTGTTTTATGTACAACTTACAATGTGATATAATCTGTATATAGTTTACAGCATTAGCTGAGATAGATTTTTTTTTTTATCCTTAAGAAAATGTTAATTATAATTTAATTTATTTAAAGAGAGAGACACAATTTGTTAAATAAGCCAGTTTTATTAAAAAAAAGAAGCAATTTTATGTTTTTTTTTAATATATATATATATATATATATATATATATATATATATATATATATATATATATATATATATATATATATATATATATATATTTTAAGTTTTCTCCCCCCGCTGTACCAAACCTGTAATGAACTGTGACTTAAATACCGAGGTACGTACCGAACATACGTATATATATAATCATGTCCAACTTGTGTTGTTTAATTATTAATAGTAGTAAAATGAAAATCCCATAACAAACACTGGAATGTCAGAGTCTATATGAGTTGGGTATGTTTTGTGACAGGCGGCGGGTGGCTGTAGGGGTTGGTAGGATTTGATGCTCTGAGGGGTATTTTGGTATGAAGTGGGTGGTTTTGTGTGAGAGTGTTTTTTTTATTTTGGGGTGGGGGTAGGAGGTGGGGGCCTTAAACTCCAGTGGCCAGCATCCAGCAGAATAAATAAACACAGCTGCAAGTTGAGACCACCTTAATGTGTGTGTGTGTGTGTGTGTGTGTGTGTGTGTGTGTGTGTGTGTGTGTGTGTGTGTGTGTGTGTGTGTGTGTGTGCATGCTCATTCCCCCATTTCATGTGGGAGAACTTGGACTACAAGCTTTAAAACCCGCTAATGTACAGATACACACACGTACACACACCCACAATATGTAAGGTGATCTAGGGAAAGGGCTGATTTTAAGGTTGATTTAGCAGAGCATTTAACACAGGGCATTCCTGAGCTTGTGTAAAGCTCTCTGTGCTGAGAGGAGGTGTTTGTGAGCGACTATTAGATTCCTCGGTTTGTATGCTTCTGCTCGCATATGAAGAATGGGGGTTTATTCCACTGTGAGGTGTGTGTGTGTGTGTGTGTGTGTGTGTGTGTGTGTGTGTGTGTGTGTGTGTGTGTGTGTGTTTGTGCATCTGTGTGTGTGTGGCAGCTGGCTGTCTGTGTGATTGACATGACTGAGCTCTTCCCCACTGTGCTGAGGATGAAAGCAGATGCTCTCGTTTCGTTCTCTCCCTTTTTTCTCCCCTCTCTTCACATGCCCTCTGTAACCAGAATCCTCAACTTTCAGCCTCTCACCGAGCTAAAGATATGAGGGAGAGAGAGAGAGAGAGAGAGAGAGGGAGAGGGGAGATAAGAAAGGGAGGAAAAGAATTATTGAGTGGAGGAGAGGCTTAGAAAGTGGATGAAAGAGATGAATTTTATCACATTGTTCTGTTATCATGCCTGTGCTTTGGCAGTGCAGCACAGAAATGAACATGCCAATACAGCCTCAGTGAGTTAAGAAGCTCTTCTCTCTATGGCTTTCTGTTGGTCGTATGCATTCAGTCTATAAGGGTGTTTTTATCTTCTTTTTTTGTGGCTTTGTTCCAAAATCTAGTGAGCTGTCTATGGAAGCAGCATTTTAATGCATCTTAGGCACCTTCCTGACTTGAAGGCTGTTTTAAAAGGTCAGCACCTTAATCATGATGCCTCCAAGATACTTCATATTGGTCAAATTCTAAGGTGGTATATTTAAGGCTGTGGATCAACTGGAACTGATATTATGTCAATATGAGGTCACAAAAAAAAATGTTCATCTATGTTGGACTCCAGGGCGAAAGAAAAAAAATTATATATATATTAGGGGTGTGACGAGACGGGTATCTCACGAGACGAGACGAGACAAGATTTTTACACACTATTTTTAAGAAATCCTCAATGGCGAAATACATGACTAGAAAAAATATTCTGCAGGTGTATTTGAAATGTTTTAACTAATCATCTTGTAATGAATGTCATTTCAATTATCATATGCAGTAAAAGACAACAATACTCAAGTACTGTAAAAGGTTTTGCCACTAACTCAACTGACTGACTTCTCTCCTGTATGATTTCAGTCTCTTCAGGCCTTACTGTACAAGATTTATGAGCTTCTACAACTTTTGACCTCCTAACTGAACTCCTTTCCACAAACTGATCATAAAAACGGTATAAATAAAAATGGTAACACTTTACAATAAGGTCTCATTTATTAACATTAATGTATTAACCAACATCAACTAACAATGAGCAATATCTTTGCTACAGTATTTATTAATCTTTGTTTATGTTAGTTAATAAAAATAGTCATTCATTGTTAGTTCATGATAGTTCACAGTGCATTAACTAATGTTAACAAATGAAACCTTACTGTTTGGGCTTAATAAGATTAAGAGAAAACTGTTATTCATTTTTTATGGTAACACTTTACAGTGCAACCAAAGTACAAATAAGAAAATTTTCTCTGATACAGAGCTAAGAGATGGTTACAACTACACTGCCCAGCCTAAAATAGCTTTCATATTGAGAGATATCTGTATTCATCAGGGAGCAGCTTTCAAAATGCGGGGTATTGAAATCGCATTTGAATGCGCGCTCGCGTTTACTTTCACTTTTAGCGATCGCACGTACTCTGTAAATATGGAGCGGTAGCAACCGTTATCCAACTGAATTAAATGTTTTTTATTTAAATACAAAGCAAAACGACAGTGGAGGCGTAATGTGAACGAAGCGGTGGCATATTCTTTCCTAATCATCCTTACACTCTGTCATGGCAACAACATCACGAGACTACTTTTCGCCTCGACGAGAAATCTCGTCACATATTAGTCTCGCGAGATCTCGTGCCACAAGATCTCGTCACACCCCTAATATATATATACACGCACACACATACACACACACAAAATATATATATTTATATATATATATATATATATATATATATATATATATATATATATATATATATAAAATATTTAAATATATTCTATATTTGTTCAAGAAACATTTCTTATTATTATCAATGTTGAAAACTGTTGTCCTTTTTTTTTTTTTTTTGACAATGATACCTTTTTTCAGGATATTTTGATGAATAGAAAGTACAATAGAACAGCATTTATTCGAAATAGAAATCTTTTGTGTCTTTACTGTCACTTTTGATCAATTTAATGCATCCTTGCTGAAAGGGTTAGTTCACCCAAAAATGAAATTTCTCTCATTTATTAATCACCCTCATGCCGTTCCACACCCCTTAGACCTTTGTTAATCTTCGGAACGTACATTAAGATATTTTTGTTGAAATCCGATGGCTCCGTGAGGCCTGCGTAGGGAGCAATGACATTTCCTCTCTCAAGATCCATAAAGGTACTAAAAACATATTTAAATCAGTTCATGTGAGTACAGTGGCTCAATATTAATATTATAAAGCGACAAGAATATTTTCGGTGCGCAAAAAAAAAAAACGACTTGTATAGTGATGGCCGATTTCAAAACACTGCTTCAGGAAGCATCAGAGCATAATGAATCAGCGTGTCGAATCAGCGGTTCAGAGCACCAAAATCACGTGATTTCAGCAGTTTAGGCAGTTTGACACGTGATCCGAATCATGATTCGATACGCTGATTCATTATGCTCCGAAGCTTCCTGAAGCTTTCTTACGTGTGTGGAACGGCATGAGGGTGAGTAATAAATGACACAATTTTCATTTTTGGGTGAACTAATCCTTGAATATAACTATTCATTTCTTTCAAAAAAAAACTTACTGACCCCAAACTTTTGAACAGTAGTGTATGTACAATAAACACTATTGAAGTGAAATTTAAAATAATATTTTTATGTGCTATGTATTATGTTTATTTATTTCACCATTAGCTTAGCAGTATGCTAACATCAAACTCTGTTAATTATAAGTCTAGTTTCCTGTGAGGAGTGCTATTTGTGTACTGCACTGCTGCATATGTAGAGCGTTCCAAATCGGTCACTTCTGAGGTTCCATTACAGTTAGAATGCTGCCTACGTAGGCAGTAGGCAGAGAGACGGCTCACTAGGTTTCGGAGCAGAACTTGTGTGTCTCTTTCTTCTCTTGCACACACGCACACGTTTCTTTTTGAATTAATGGCTCCAGGGACATATCCAGTCTAATGGTCTGTGGTCTGTTCATTCTCTGGAATAGATATGAAGACTCACCACCGTCTATAATGCCGCTGTAATATCAGGCTCCCTCAGCTAACGTCTGTTTTCTGTTAGTGCAGAGTCACACCCATATGCTCTCGATCCCAGACCTGGCTGACCTCTCCGTCACCTCTCACCTTGTCTTTTCTCACTGAGTTACAGACCTCCTATGTCGCTCCATTTTCTGTCCATTTCATTTTTCTCTTGCGTACTCAGCAGCCAAAGTCTGTCATTACAGTGGAGACACTCACACACATACACACACATACACACGCATATTTATTCACACTCCATCATTCAGTGGAGTCGCATATTTCCCCTGACAGCTTCTATATTAAGCATCCGGGTTTTTGTCTTTTGCAACATCGAGACCAAATAAGTAAATCTAACCCTCTGTTGACTCACCACAGAAAGTAACGAGGGGTGTGTGTGTGTTGTGCCATTCATGACTGTGTACCATGGTTTGCAACAGCCCACATTTTCCCACTTTCCTCCATGTTAGCACACCAGTTTTCCACACAGCCGGGTCTAACCGTGACACAATGTTACCGCAACGTTAATCCTCACTAAAAAGCTGTGTCAAAGTTTCTCTGTTTTCTTTTGTTCTCTTTTAAACAAAGTTACACAGTTTTTGCCATAAAGACAGATTTTAATAATAGTACGCTCTTCTGTGACTGCAATTAAAGGGATAGTTCATACAAAAATGAGAATTCTGTCACCCCTATGTCGACTTTCTTCCGTGGAACACAAAAAAGATGTTTTGAAGAATGTTTTTACTGTTTTTGTCCATATAATGTGAAAGTCAGTGGGGTCCAGTGTTGTTTTTGTCTTTGAGCCCATTGACTTGCAATGTATGAACATAAATGGTGAAATAAACACTGTTGAAAGAAAGTCATACAGGTTTGGAATGACATAAGGGTAAATTTTTATTTTTGGTTGGACTATCCCTTTAAGCCTGTATATGAGTTTTAAAATAAAAATAGATAAGGTTCTTATCTATTAAAGGGATCGTTCACCCCAAAATGAAAATTATCCCATAATTTGCTCACCCTCGAGCCATCCTAGGTGTATATGATTTTCTTCTTTCAGCTAAACTCAATCAGAGTTATATTAAAAAATATCTCTTCCAAGCTTTATAATGGAATGAATGGTGCCATTTTTTTGAAGCGCAAAAAAGAGCATCCATCCATCATAAAAGTAATCCATACGACACCAGGGGGTTAATAAAGGCCTTCTGAAGCAAAGCGATGTGTTTTTGTAAGAAAAATATCCATAATTATAACTTTATAATCTGTAATCACTAGCTTCCAGTATCGGCCGTCCGCACATTCACCTCGAGAGTCGAGAACATAAGCATAGCGTAAGCTTAGGTGACGGTAGACGCCTCTCGCACTTCAGACAAACAACAAACTGGGCAACAAACTCAAGCACCTCCAACATTAAAAATTAAAAAATTAAAAATTCTAGCTTTAGACTTGTAATTTGTGACCAGTGTTTTGTTTTGCTCTGTCCTGCTCTTCCGCCGCAAATCGTCATGCGTCGGGTGCATACGGCCGTTACTGGAAGCCAGTTATTATAGTTTATAAAGTTATAAATATGGATATTTTTCTTACAAAAAACACATCGCTTCACTTCAGAAGGCCTTTATTAAAGGATTAGTTCACTTTAAAATGAAAATTGCTCCAAGATTTACTCACCCTCAAGCCATCCTAGGTGTATACGACATTCTTCCTTCCGTATTCCTTCCATATTCAGCTTACGAAGAAAACCTCCATCTGGCGGAAGCTAGATATTTTACTTTATAATTAGTTAAATATGGACATTTTTCTTACAAACGCATCGCTACGCTTCAGAAGGCCTTTATCAACCCCCCGGAGCCGTGTGGAGTACATTTATGCACTTTCTTGAGCTTCAAACTTTTGCCCCCTTTCACTGCCATTAAAAAGTTTGGATGCGTCAGGATATTTATTAATATAACTCCGATTGTGTTCATCAGAAAGAATATGTCATATACAGCTAGGATGGCTGTATATGACATAAGTGAACTAATCCTTTAAACCTCTGGATTACGTTTATGATGGATGGATGTCCTTTTTTGGGCTTCAGAAATCCATTCATTCCCATTATAAAGCTTGGAAGAGCCAGGATATTTTTTTAATATTACTCTGATTGTGTTTAGAAGAAAGTCAAATACACTTAGGATGGCTTGAGGGTGATTCAATAATGGGATAATTTTCATTTTGGGGTGAACTATCACTTTAATTCTTGGATTTTTAGTTAGTGTCAATGACAGCCATGTTTATACTGTGTTTCTGTATCATTGTCAAGGGAATTAGACTTTAAAGCGACAAAAAAGTTAATTGAAACGGTGTAAAAGTAAATAGCCTTTGGTCTCTCACAGCAGTGAAGGTGTGTGTGTTTGTGTGCGAGACTCGACTGAAGACAGGCCTTGTTTGTCCATTAAAGCGTGAGAGGAAGTCCAGACCACACCGTTTGAAGTGATGCAAGGTTCTGGTGTGTAAATGTGTGTGTGTTTTTGAGTTGCATTTACTTACTGGAAATGAAAATATCCCACATCTGTCACGTTATTCCACTTATAAATAATTCATATTTGCTTTCTGTCTCACTCTCTCTCTGACTCTTTTTTTTTTTTTTTTTGCTTCTGTCTTCGGTTTTGTCCTGTAAAGCTGACAGATGTTTCTGTATCTGTCACACCTGTTTCATCATTTATTTATCTAGAGTCACTCGTGCACACAATTTTTTTTATATATCTGTCATGAATTATTAATAAGCAGGAAAGACCATTAATGCTGTACATTATTAGATGGAAAATATAACTGCACACAGGCACTTTTCTTTTGTAATGTTGGGGTTTGCCAGTAAAAATAACAGTTGTTAGGGCAGCATATGTCACATGGACACACATACACACTAAGTTACTCTCACTGAGTTTTGCTTTAAAAAGACTGGAGGAACAAGTGACACAGAAGAGAGATTCTGTGTGTGTGAGTCTGTGGTCAAGAGAACGAGACTGTTTGCCAAATGGCATGTGTATGGAGAGAACAGAGTACCACTGTAACACATTATTCTGGAACACTAAAGGAACATAGTATGTGTGTCCTGTGCTCTTGACCTGTCTGTCTTTTGGGAAGATATGTGTACTGCTTACTGCCTAAAAGTACTGTATACTGCATACTACTTTCTTTAGAAATAGTACATAATATGCACTAACCTTAAAAATATTTTTTTTTAAGATTTTTTTTTTTTTTTTTTCATTTTCATTAAGTTGACCAAATGTTATTATAATGTTACAAAAGACTTCTCATTAAAATAAATACTGTTCTTTTGAAATTTCTATTCATTCAAGGATCCTGAAAACAATGTATCATAGTTTCCATGTCTTACTGAAGACTGGATTAATGACTGCTGAAAATTCAGCTTTGTCATCACAGGAATAAATTAAATTGTAAAATATATTTAAATAGAAAACAGTTATTTTAAACTTTAATAATATTTTTTAATAAATGCTGCCTCTGTGGGTTTTATATATATATATATATATATATATATATATATATATATATATATATATATATATTATTCATATTAACATTATATTTATGAATTCCTTTATCCATTTATTATATATTAATTCTTTTATTCACTTTATTCATATATTATATTATATTATATTATATTATATTATATTATATTATATTATATTATATTATATTATATTATATTATATTATATTATATTATATTATATATTTAGGGCTGTCAAAATTAACATGTTAATAGCGCATTAACGCAAATTCATTTTAACGGCACAAATTTTATTAACGCGCGATTAATGCAGCGCGCATTTTCGCGGCCTAGCCCGTAGTTGGCGAAAATGGGGATGCACCCATAGGGGCCGTTCTCATGTCACGTCTAAAACACGTGAAAAGCGCAGCCGCGCTGCTTTCTCCTTCTTTCCAAAGCGCTCCCGTGGCGTCTGTCAATGCTATGCAACCTTGAACTGAGCTCTCCACGACGACGAGGAAGTTTTAGCAAACGATAAATCGATTTCTAGCCCTTGCATTAGCTCTACTATTAGATATATTTATGGAGATGAGAAATAAAAACCAGCTATGTACAGCTATGATCAGTTGTTCGGCTGAGCTTTCAATGTTTTGTTAGAAAAAATGTAAAGAATACAGATAAAAATATGCGATTAAGTTGCGATTAATCAATCACAATTAAATATTTTAATCAATTGACAACCCTAATTATATTATATTATATTATATTATATTATATTATATTATATTATATTATATTATATTATATTATATTATATTATATTATATTATATTATATTATATTATATTATATTATATTATATTATATTATATTATATTACTATATTTTTTCTTTAGCCAACATTTGAGGCTCTTGTAAAGTAACAAAAGAAATACTAAAACCACAATTTTGTGTGTGTGTGTGTATTACCCAGAGCTGTGTGTCTGTATGCATGTGTGTGATTTCTATAATCTGGTGAACAAATGTTGAATGTAATAAATCCTGTAGTAGCTTCTGCCGATCAACCCACACTCACTGAAACACGAGAGCTCAACTTTCTCCTTTGAGAGTGTGTGTGTGCTGTCCACATTTACACAGTCTGCTGTTGGGTCATCAGTCAGCTGTGGTAATCTTTGTGATGACAGGCACTGGCTTTAGCGAAGAATAGAGTTTCCATAGCAATACGTGACCACGTTAGCTATTTATCCAAAAATCTGATGTTGTGACGGACACGGGCGGCCATCAAACTATAGTGTCGTTTAGGAGGAGGGAGATTTCTGGAGCCTTGGCGTGATGTGTGTATTTGTGTGTGTGTGTAAACGTGTTTGTGTGCGCAAATGTGTTTAGACATGTGGGTAATATCATGCCCTGCTATATGTCTGTCAGTGTGCCCGCCTCGAGAATTCAAAAGCATCCCTTCGGTGACTACAGGCTAATGTAACTGGCCATCCTTTGACGGCCCGTGTGTATACGTAAGGAGGTGATAAGTGACTTAATGAGTTTTTCTACCTTTTCACCCGCTGCATCTAATGGAGCATCTCACACACTTAACTGACATGTTTTAAATTATGCTTTCAGGTCCCCATCATCTTTCATCACCTTTGCATGTGCTTATAGATTGTTAGCAGTTTGTTGCATGTCTGGGTTCAATAGTCTTTGTGGAGTGGAGTTGCTTGGGAAGTGAACACAATAGCCTTTCCTATATGTCCATACATATAAACACACATTCACACACATACTTCTTTATCCAACCCGATTTGACCTGGCTGATCCAGTCACCTCCTCATCTGGTTCTGCTTTGCCCCTCCCTTAGGGCCAGGAAATAGTTGAGGAGCCATGTGTTTCCCTGGGGCCACATTTCACAGGTGCACCACTGTTTGTCTCTTGCCTTTTACATTTGTCTTAAATAATAGAAATAACAAATACGGCTCTACCCAGAGAAACAGGACCCACTCTGAGCTCCACGCAGTCCTGAACCTCCACGTTCAGTCATGCATACACACACACTTCTGCACATCTGTCTGTTTATCCCTATCTCCATCTATCTATCTATCTATCTATCTATCTATCTATCTATCTATCTATCTATCTATCTATCTATCTATCTATCTATCTGTCTGTCATCTGTCTGTTGTTCTATCTGTTGTTCTATCTATCTGTCTGTTGTATATATTGTTCTTGATCTATCTATCTAACTATCTATCTATCTATCTATCTATCTATCAATCATCTGTCTGTCTGTTGTTCTGTCTGTTGTTCTATCTGTCTGTTGTATATATTGTTCTTGATCTATCTATCTATCTATCTATCTATCTATCTATCTATCTATCTATCTATCTATCTATCTATCTGTCTATCTGTCTATCTATCATCTATCTATGTCTGTTCTATCTATCTGTTGTTGTATATATCTATCTGTCTGTGTCTGTCTCTTGTTCTATTGTTCTTGTTCTGTCTGTCTGTCTATCTATCTGTCTATCTTTCTGTCTGTTTCTTGTTCTATCTATTGTTCTTGTTCTGTCTATCTATCTGTCTATCTGGTTTGATATGGTAGTCAGTGTTACCGGTGTTCAGTCGCAACACCGGTTTCATCACTTGCCCTCCGTGGCATCGAGGCAAATTTTTTCAATTTAATGCGTTAAAAATATTTAACGCAATTAATGCAGTATCCATTTTTCTGCGTTATATGATCAAGCTCTTATTCATGCGAATGCTTTTAAACCGTTCAAGAGCGACAAGACAAAAGAGAATGCGCTGTCTGTGAATGTCCTGCCTATGTGACACACACACAACGCACACCAGAATCGAGTTCTCTTCTGCGCTTGAACGAACCATAACACACACAAATTATGCCAAAATGTCCGTTTTCTTTGTCCGTACTGTTTGGTTGTTGTGTTTTTCAGTAAGAATAATAACCCACCATTCAAGGAAATAGCACTAATTTGAAAGTGAAAGTAAAATGCACATGGCCGCACACGGCCACACCGGCATTCATAAGCGATTAAAAATAAATAAAATAAAAAAGAGGTGGACACCGGTATTACCGGTATTGTCACATGTCTACTAACCGGTGGGAAAATTTTCTCACGTCACATCCCTACTATCTGTCTGTCTGTCTGTCTGTTTCTTGTTCTATCTGTTGTTCTTGTTCTGTATCTATCTATCTATCTATCTATCTATCTATCTATCTATCTATCTATCTTTGTCTGTTCTATCTGTCTGTCTGTTGTTGTATATATATCTGTCTATCTGTCTGTCTGTCTGTTTCTTGTTCTATCTATTGTTCTTGTTCTCTATCTATCTATCTATCTATCTATCTATCTATCAAATTCAGAATTGCTTTATTGGCATGACTGTAAATAATACAGTATTGCCAAATCTTATATATATATATATATATATATATATATATATATATATATATATATATATATATATATATATATATATATATATATATATATATAAAACATCAATATAATAGAATAAAATATTAGCAAATATTATAACACTATCAAATATTATAACATAACTTAAACTTAAATTAACAGTGTAACAAATTAAAACATGACTGAACATTTGATACCAGTGTCTATCTGTCTATTTGTCTGTCTGTCTGTCTGTCTGTCCTATCTATTGTTCTATCTATCTGTCTGTTGTATATATTGTTCTTGTTCTATCTATCTATCTATCTAGCTATCTGTCTGTCTGTCTGTCATTTTGTCAGTCTATTGGTTGGTCTATCGCTATCTGTCGGTCTAGCAGTCTTTCCGGTCTATCGGTCTGTCTTTTGTTCTGTCTGTCTGTATGTCTTTGCTTTTTGTGCCTTCTCTTTGTATAATTTTATACATTCATACTCGTTTTTTTTTTTTCATTCACCAGTGCACATGTGCATTCACACACAGATTTCGAATGAAAAACAGTTCATCCACACACGCACACACTGGCCTTGCTAAACGGTAGTTTGCTAAACTGGTCTAGCTGAGCCAGTGAAACTAGAGCACTTTTTCATGTCACGTTTTAAACATCTTAATGACACTGCAGTCTGCCATGCACCCCCAGCATTAATCATCTCTGCACTCTTACGTTACACACTCACACACACACTCATGCAGTATCCAGATGTGCGCGCTGATGCGTTTGATTGGATAATAGGCTTGGAGGGACTGTTTAATGGTCAAAGTTTCTGCTTTAGGGTTTAGGGGTGAAAGGTCAAACACTGCTCTGCCCATTAAACCTGACCGGTGGGCGTGGGGGCGTGTGTGTGCGCTTCGGTGGGTGGCGGGGTCTTCGATTACTTGTAAATTCACACACAGAGCAGGTTTAAGAACCCCTATTTTATTGCACAATTAAACATAAACATCATAGTGTTTTGTATAGGTTTACAGTCAGCCACACTCTATTTCGCTCTCATTATCTCCGCTGTACTGAATTAACATCATATCATATTATATTTGAACTGCCAAAAAATAAGTTCATGCAATATAAATACTCTCTTATACACGTACGTAGTCTGGACATTATCAGATATGATGTGAAGGAAATAGCATGCTGTTTTTCTGTGGGTTTTTTGGTATGTTGACTAATATGTCCCTTTCTTGATAAAGATAAAGTTTGACAGGAGTGTTGTCACGCCAATACACTTCATTATTGTGTGAATATGTGTGTGTGATAGAGGGAGTGAGAGAATGCTAACATTTGCGTAAAGGGCCTGAATGGTTCCTCTGTTTAAATCTCAGGAAGTCAGTAGAGACTGGCTGCTTAACTGAGTGAGTGCTTCCTGTCTCTACAGGAAGTGCTGGCTTTTAGGAGGAGGAGAGGTAATTTAGAACAAGAGTGTGTGTGTTTGTGTGAATGTATTATCTAGATATCTGTGTGTGTGTGTGTGCGCGCTATAGGAGAGTGGGGTAAGCTGTGCCACGTTTTACTTAAGTTATCCTCTAGGCAAGAAGGAAGAAGAGGCAAAACTTGCATACCTAATTATAGTTCAGGATGTCTGCTCTCAACTGAAATTTGAAGAAAGCTTATAACATACGGCCATAGAAATATAATTTCAGTCACTCAACCTACCCTTTTTAGAGGTAAGTAGTGTAATGTCATGGGGTAAATATGATAATATAAATAAGTCATGTTTATATAATTCATATTTTCATAAAACAACCAGGTAAATATTAATATTGAGAATATTTCAACAATTTTCAATATTTTGTAATAACATTTGTGATTAATAATAGTATTTTTAATACTATTTCCAGCATTTGGAGTCAAAGCTCAATATAATTATTACTTGAGCCACTGGCATCTGACACACTTTACCCCACAGCTACCATTTTGGAAAAAAAAACTTTTTTATTTCATTGCTAATCTTTAGTGAAAACATTTACATGTAAACATGGCAAGTAAAAATTATTAGTTAACGCAAATGTATTCAGGTCTAAAAATGTATATAACACATGTATATAAAACATTTTTAATTCCCCAACATGTTTTATATACATTTTTAGACCTGAATACATTTGAGTTAACTAATAATTTTTACTTGTCATGTTTTACTTGCTATATTTACTTTGCAAAAAGCGGTTTTCAGTCACAGACAGCTGTATATGATTGCCACTTTTGTGATCACATGACACAAAATGCAGTTTATTATATTAATAGGGTGATAACCCTTGACATATCCTACCCCACTCTCACCTACTTGTCTTGGGATCTTTTTTCAGAAAGTTTACATGTATAATTGTCATCATTGTTTGCAAATATACGATTTGGGCTTTTTTTATTGCACAAAATCCATGTGTTTTGTGGATTTATTGCGTCTCAACTTCATGTTTGTTATTATTATCATCATAAGTTTCTCCATAACGACTTATTTCTTTGCAATGTTTAATCAAAAAGTCATTTGCCTCATTTCAGGCTCACACAGCCAAACACAATCAAAACCTGATCACACAAACCATGTGGGGTGTGCAGGAAGCATGAACATGCTACACACACACACACACAGCTGGATCTTGTTATAATCTTTACAGTAGCTGACTCTCGCTCTCTGTTATTAGAATTGTTTTGTACTGCTGCCGTAGCTCAGAATTTATGCAGTACAGGTGTTGAAGAATCACACACACCATCACACTTGTGATCTATAGCTACTATGTGTACAGTCTGGCATTTTTCCTCCTACCCTCCACACACACACACACTGTCTGACTCCTGACTCACACACACCTCCCTACAGGTTGAACATATCATGGTCTGTCTCGCTGAAATTGCAACATATGATTCTGATTTCAGGGCCTTCAAATCCAATATGAAAAAAATGTATTTCATTATAACTTCATATATTTCTGAAGACTAAACTATATAACTGAAGGCTGTGTGTTTGTGCAGACATGTATGTCGCTGTACGTTCATGAGGTTTCATTGAATGCGTTTGTTTACATCTCACTAGGTGAATAGAGAGTGGTGGATTTTTGTGTGTTTGTGTATGTGTTGGTAGACATGGCATTTCCTCTCTGTGTGTTCAGATTGTTGGGATGGAGGTTTGCCAAGAAAGGAATGTGAGTTTAAACAGCTCCGCAATCTCAGAATATTTCGGCAACAGACTTTCAGTGCTGTCACCAAACTTCCTCGCTTTAGGAATTTTTATGTTTTTTGTTTTGGTTTTGTTTTTTCGTTAACAACTGCTTTTAAATCATTATGAATCAAACTAGAAGTTTCTCGCAAAAGCAATTTGTTCTTTTTTTGGCAGCATTTTTAAATAAACGTGTCTTGTGGTATTACCTGTTGACTTTAGAAATGTTTTCAATGAAGGTGAAGATAAAATCATTTCTTTTACATCACTATCTGAAAAAGTAAAACGAATATTGAGTTTTATTGAGCATACATGAGCTTCTGAGATACACATCCATATACGCACACACAGGGAATATAGAATAACTGAATCCCAGCTTTCCATGACTAACAGCGATATAAAAGTGGAGTCTCAAATTTTACCCAGCATTCCTGACATACAACCTCATAGTTCACATGTATTCAGATTCACACAATTGGGTATTCATTAAGAAGCACAATGTATCCGTATACAATATCAATAAAATAATTAACCATAATTATTATTATTATTATTTATATGTTTTAATTACTGTTTTGATAATGCAAGCGGATAATACTGTCCTATTTTTTTTTTCCAAACAAAAACAGATCCATATTTTCCATCTTTTCTACTTCACATTATAAGGTTTTTGATGCCTGGTTTTATTTGACAGCATGAATGGCAAAATGGCCATCATTTCTGTTTTTGGCCAAAATATAAAAACAAATCAGAGCGTTATAAAATATATATATATAAAAAAATTATTTCTCAGTTTATTCTCATCACACACAAATTGAGTAATAACCTTGAGGTGTTTTTTGTGAAACAGCATGTTTGACAGTGATGATTATCTGTGGTAATGGATAACAGCTGATTCTCTTTGATGTCCATTTTGTTTAAATGGTTAGATGCCATCAAACCCACACACCCGTTTCATCAATGCCTGTCATAATTTTTGAAAATGCTTTTAAAAAATGCGTAATTATGAATTCGAGTGAAATATGTTCCTTGTAATCCACAAACACACTAAGCCACAACCTTCACATAAACACACCACAAATTTCCCTGATGTCTCACTTTCACCCTTAAACGCATTTTAATACACACGTGACGATCTCAGAGGTGGTCTGGGTGACCCTGGGAATTGTCAGCATATTTTTTACGAAAACACCTCCAGAGAAGAGCTCCTTCTTATGGTTTGTTTTGTTTCTTTTTAGTTCTCCGATTTCACTGGAGTCTGCAGGAGTCCAGAGAAGCAGCCATACGTGTGTGTGCACACTTTATTTTACTTGTCCCATTTTTTTTCCAGGCTAATAAGGTTTTAATTAGGTTTTAAGCTGTGTATTTGAAATAGACTTACAAGAGGTTAAACCATCCCAGATCAGGTGTCTTAACTCCACCCAACCTCCTCGAATGAAATCAGATCTATTAAAGAACCGCTGCAGATATTAAAGCCGAATTAAACAAACAGGTATCCGAGGTTCAGGCCGGTGCTGATCTTTAACAGTTATCAAAACAGCACATTCTGTACATGCCTCCACCGCTGCCAGCACCTCGGGCCAAGTGCAAAACACTGACGAGGCTTTCGTCCTATCTTCCTTCTTCTTCAGACAAAACCGTAGGTGAAGAATTTGACAGTTTATTGGTTAGTGACGTTGTTTGGCCTCTTTTATGAGTCTGTTTCAAACATTTGGCAGGAACTGGCTCCCTCTCTACCTGCATAGAGCTGCTGTAAACACCTGAAACCAACACCTTTCATTCTTTCCTTCTCCCACTTCCTTTAGAGGGCTTCCTTTGTGTTGTGAATATCACTGCTAATCTGTAGATTAGAGGTTTGGTCTTGTGGATGTGTGCCGATGTTTGTTTAAGCCTGATTGTTGGTAAAGTGAGATGATTACATAGTCTGTGCATGAATGTTTAGATGAACAGGTTTATTGCACCTTTTAGAAAGATTACAGAGTCTAATAGCCACACACTCACTGCTGTGTATTCATTTAACCTGATATAGACATGTGCCAGCTTGCAAATTCACTGATTCATTATACAAACTAAGCACCTGCACAGTTATCAAGGTTAATATTCAGTTTAAATTTCATCTTCTGGATTCATGATATGATCATATTGGTTAAACTGGGTCTAGCTTGACTGATAGCACTAGATAGTAGGTGGATTTATCCAAAATTTGAGCATAAGTTGCACAAAGAAGATGCATTACAATCTTTCCTTATTACATTGTTGTTTGCTTTTTTCCTTCAGTGAAAGTTGTCTAATTTCTCTTCCATATTTTCCAATCAGTTTAATCATTTTAGCATATCAAAAACTGGCAACTCATTTTGTGAAGGCCTGGTTTCATAGACAGGGCTAAGATTAAGCCAGGATTACGCATTAGTTAAATTAAGACATTTAAGTAGCTTTTATAAACAAGCCTTAGAAAAAATCATTACTGATGTGCATCTTGAGACAAAACAATGCTGCAGAAATATTTCAAGATAAGTCAGTGCAAGTTGCTTTCAGTTAAAACAGCTCAAACATGCATTTTAGTCTGGGACTAGGCTTAAGCCTTGTCTTTGAAACCAGGGGATAGTGTATTATGATAATATTCTCATGCGTTATGATGCATTTGTAATATCTGTGGTTGTAAATAATTGTACTCAATGTTATAATACATTATAGTACTTCCTGGTTATGAATTTAAAGGTGCAAAAGGACATTTTTGGAGAGGCTAGCAATAGTGAGCTAGCTTTCCAATCATAACATCCCACCCTCACTTCAGAGCATCTCCACAGCCACGCCTCCTCCAAAACACATGAAGGCGCACACACACACAGCATTAAACTACCTCATGTCTCAAAGTGCATAACATTATAATAATAATGAACGTAAGCAACTTAGAGAGCTTGTAACTGACTGCTGCAGATTAATTTCGGTGTTGATACTGTTGACACGGAAACGCATAATTCCGAGTCTGCGGTAATGAACAGCATGAACAGTTATTGGGTTGCCATCTCTTAATTATGGTAGTTGTGGCGTGAATGCAGCATAAGCTCGTTGTTTTGGAGGAACTGTAACTGCTGTTTGTTTGTGGTGCTCTGTGACTGACATCTGTCTATATAAACTCTGCATTGCATAAAACTCGCTGATGACGTATGATGACTGCACGAACAGGGTGCATGAGGGTATGTAAAAACGTGTGTTGACAGGCAGGTAAGACATTGTATTATTTATTTCGGACCGAATATAATGATTGGATGAACATTTTATGGTCCTATGTCTTCCACAGACGATACATATTTGTAAAAATACTTTTAGACTGTTTAAAGGTGCCATCAAATTGAAAATTGAATTTACCTCGGCATAGTTGAATAACAAGAGTTCAGTACATGGAAATGACATACAGTGAGTCTCAAACACCATTGTTTCCTCCTTCTTATATAAATCTCATTTGTTTAAAAGACCGAAGAAGAAGTGAATCTCAACATAACACAGACTGTTACGTAACAGCAATAGCGAAAAATGGCAGATGGAGCGATAATAACTGACATGATCCATGATATCATGATATTTTTAGTGATATTTGTAAATTGTCTTTCTAAATGTTTCGTTAGCATGTTGCTAATGTACTGTTAAATGTGGTTAAAGTTACCATCGTTTATTACTGTATTCACGGAGACAAGAGCCGTCGCTATTTTCATTTTTAAACACTTGCAGTCTGTATAATTCATAAACACAACTTCATTCTTTATAAATCTCTCCAACAGTGTGTAATGTTAGCGTTAGCCACGGAGCACCATCAAACTCATTCAGAATCAAATGTAAACATCCAAATAAATACCATACTGACGCGATTAGACATGCTGCATGACGAACACTTTGTAAAGATCCATTTTGAGGGTTATATTAGCTGTGTGAACTTTGTTTATGCAATGATAGAGTCGAGAGCTCTGGGGGGGTGGGCAATTAAAGGAGCCGCAGCCTGAATCGGCGCATTTCTAATTATGCCCTAAAATAGGCAGTTAAAAAAAAATCTATGGGGTATTTTGAGCTGAAACTTCACAGACACATTCAGGGGACACCTTAGACCTATATTACAAAAACATTCGATGGCACATTTAACATAGTGATTGCTATCAGGATATGAGGAGACTTTCAACCAGTATAACAAAAAATGTTTCTGTAGAGAATTAAATTTTTCTTTAATGCATCTTTAATGCATTACATGATCAAAAAACAAATTTGTTTAGCCTATGAAAGGTGTTTGAATGATTAAGTAGTACTATCATAATTGCGGTTAAAACATTTTTTAGGAAAACATAATGGATTTCCAAAGTACCTTTTGTAATACATCATAGATATAGGCATCAAATAAAAAGTTATTGAGCATTCTGACTAGAAATGTGAAATAAAAAATTCTGACAGTAATTGTCTTGTAATTTGATGTTGGTATGGTAAATTTGTGTTTCAGTGGCTGATTTGAATTTAGCGGAGCAAAAGAGTTTTCTTATATTGCTCACACTAAAGTGCAACATTGTTTCAGCACACTAACATTTTCTCTGAGAAGACGTGTCTCTAAATTAAAATAATAAAATGAAAAAAAAAGTTAAAGAAATCTAGTCTTCCTCATTGATTGACTTAATTGAACATCCTGACCTATCCCTAATTCTGACTTTATATTTTTTTATATTTTAGTTTCATGGTTCATATCAATCTCAAATCGTATCTTTTGCTCGCCAATTGTTTATTCTGCATTTGCCGAAACCTCTGTGCTACAGGACTGATATTTCTGCACCTCTGACCAAGTGAATGCACATCTATCTGTCTCTCTGTCTTTGTGACAGCGCTAAGACAAGCAGGAAAACGACAGATTCGCATACACACACCTCTCTTTGTTCATTGTACTCCAGGCAGTAAAAACTCACCTGGGGAAAGCATCAGCAGTAAGATTCGCCAGCACAGCATGCCTCCACAAATACAACTGTCATCGCTCTGTCTCACACACATTCTCACACACATTGTTCATTGGGCAGGAGTCTCGGTCACATAAATGTTCATTCAATCTGTCTCACACACACACACAAATACAATTAAAAGAGTCTTAATGTGTGAGAAAATTCCCGACAGTGTTACAGCTTGACCTTTCACTTTTATATGACCACACAAAATGAAGCCACCTGTGAAACAGACAGCAGAACAGAGAGAGGACGTGTGTGAGTGACTGTGTGCGTGCCGTCGCATCTGTGTTTATTGCGAACATTTATAGAAGGCAATGTTGAACTCTTCTGTTTTCCCGCTTGCAGAATTTCTGCGGTCACAGAAGTTGTGTGCACTGCTAATGGATGTGTATGGGAGTGTGTGTCCCCACTCACACACCTGTTCCTCATTTTCCAATTTGTAACCAATCTGCTCTCAACGAGGGGCTAAACGGCCCTGATAACCATCTTGACTGCTCTCTCTTTCTCTCTCTCTCACACACACACACACACACACACACACACACAAACGCATGTTTCACTGTCTGAATGCATATGAGTTCCAGTCAATAAACTGCATCTGTAACCGTTTTTTATCTTCTATCAGATTAAATTAAAGTTTCTTCCTGTCTCTACTGGTCAGTCATTTTCATGATCGATATGTCGATCTACAGTCTGGTTCTTTAGCCTCAGACATTTGTAGGACAGTGATTGCCAAAGTGCATCTCAGGATGTGCTTTAGCAGGTATTTGGAAAGTTCTTAAATATGAAATATAATTTAGAAAAATATTGTTTAATATAATAATGTTAAAAAATGAAATAAAAAATGCTACCACATAAGCAGGTATTTGAAAGCATGTCAAATACAAAGTATAATTTATAAAAAGAATTTTTAATATAAAATAAAAAATAAAACAAAATAAAAAATGCTAAATATAATAATTAAATTCATTTAAATTAATTAAAATGTAAGCAGGTATGTGAAAGGATGTCAAATATAAAATAAAATTCATTAAAATGTTTAATATAAAAAATAAAAAAAAAATTCTAAAGGGAGAATATGTTAAATATAATAATTATTAACTAAAAAGTTAGAGTTAAAAGAACACATTTCTATAGTGTTGTTAAAATGTACTTGAGCCTTGTTAGCCGGGTTTCCATCCATGTATTATCATCCAAATTTTGGTGTATTGCATAAAACATCCTGAATGGAAACACCAACACCAATAATAATAATAATAATAATAATAATAAAGGATTATTTCTTTTTATTCAGTAAGACATACTTATAAATTATAAATTATAATAAATTCCTACATTTACATCAGATATGTGGCTTTCCCAATGGCGACAGCTTTTTTTTTTTCCTAGAAAATGTTTTGTTCTTTTGAACAAATGGGATGGAAACTCTGCTTTATTCTCCAGTTGTTTAATTGATATTCCAATTTTGCATTATTTAAGTTCATAAAAATTGTGTTGAAGGAGTTGCATAGATCATCGAACAGATCCGCTAATGCATCAGCTCAGATGATCTGACTGGAACTTTGCCATGTTTTTGACGTGTGTAATGGTGAACTCTGTGTATGTGTTGTGCGTTTTGTATTGGCCAGCACAAGTAATGTGAGCTGTGTGGAAAAGTCAATTTAAAATAACGTTAATGAAGTAACCAGGTGAGCCGCAGTCAAAAACTCTCATCGTCTCTCTCACTCAGTCATTTAGTGGTCAGTGCTAACTTTCTCTCTTTGTCTGCTCTTTCACACTCTCTCTCTTTCTCGTTCAGTGTATGTGTGTGTGAGCAAGTGTCACTGTATGACAGCCTGTCTCTGCCTAATTCAAACCACCTGCCTTAAACAGAGTACTTCTGTGCTCCATACAAAAAAAGACTGTGTCTGTGTGTGTGTGTTGTGGTGGGTAGAGGGGAGTATTTAAACTTTCAGCAGCTCCAAAAATAAAAATAGACTTTTAAAAACAGGCTCCCTTTTAAACCAATGACTTTTGGAGCTATAGAGTCAGTTCCAGGGTATGTATGTATGTGTGTGTGTATGTGTGTGTCCTTCCCTGTGGATAGTTATGAATAGTTGTATTATTATGTGCAAAATCTACCTGAAAGCCTCATACAGTTCTTGTGTGAGGAATTCTTTACATGCCATAAAGCAAGCAGGAGTGTGGGCACTTTTTCTTTTCTTTTTTTCCCTTTATTTTAAACTTTTTTTGTGTGTGTTGGGATCATAAATGCGTGTTTGGCTGAAAAGCATTCAGTGTTGCAGAGAGAACTGCAGGTTTGTTTATTGCAGAGTAACAAACTAAAAACAAATGGAAATACCCAAAATGATATATCGTGAATGAGAGGAATTTAAAAAAAAAAAAAAAAAAAAAAAAAGTTTTTAATTTTCGTAATAAAGTAAAATGTTTATTAATTAGTTAATAAAATGTTTACATTTTATATACTCAAATTTTTATTTAATATTTAAATTTTTACGTTTGTATTTAAGTTTGTATTTTTTTTATATTTTATTAAACTTTGTACTTTGTATTTCACTTTTTTCTTTACCTTTTACTTAACTTTGTATTGTGTATTTCACTTTTTACTGTACTTTTATTTTAACTTTTATTTACTTTTTTTTGTATAACTTCTTACTTTTTAACTTTTACCTTACGTTTAATTTTTTATGTACAATTTTGAATTTTTTAAGAGGATATGTAAATTTTATATACCAGTCAAAAGTTTGGACAAACTTCTATGCAGTTTTGGACTAAATTTGTTTCTCATGATCTTAATTATTTGATCTAAAGGCTTAGTTCTAATACAGTCACATGACCATCGATTGCATAATCTGTCATAATTTACTATTCCAGAGTTTAAGATGATTTGAATATTTCAAGATACTTCATTCTAAATTTCCTGCAGGGGAATATAGTCACACGTGATTGGACAAACTGTAAAATGTTTATTACCACAGTAATTTTACTGTAAAAATAACTACAGTAAGCATACTGTAAAATAAAGTACAGCATTATACTATTATTTTTTAATTTTACTGTTATATATTCAATAACATAAGTTATTGCTTCACATCAACAGGTTTCACCTTTTACGTTTCATAGCTGAACTTCAATAGAATATACAGATTTACCAGGATATATTAACCAAATCTCATCAATGAACAAAATACAATTATAGCCATACCAGTAAAATCACAGTAACGCATTGTGCCAAATGTTGGAAATATAAAAATAAAAGTTTGAATAGTTAAAGTACTTAATTAGTAGCAGTATACAACAATAACCAGTGAATACATATCATCTTAAAACAGTTACAACCACATGCTGTAAAGAAAAAAGTTTTCTTTATTGCGATGACTCTTCCCACCTGTCTCACGAAGGTTCAGCCGGTCTGCCAGCGCCGCTGTAGGAGGAAAATGCTAGTTAGCACGACTTAACTGGGAAATTAGCACCCGCTCCAGTGTTTTTACATATATTTATTAACTCCAAAAGTTTTTATAACTTGCAAATAACATTTGTATAAAACAAATAAGGTGACTACATGTGTTTTAAAGTATACCCATCAATTTAACGTACTCCTAGGACTTTCATCTTCCCAATGCTGCAGGGAGGAAAAGGCCAAAAAATGAATGCTTGCTCAGATATTTTTATGGAAAAGTATTAGGAAAAAGGAAAAAAAGGAAAAGTTAACCTACCACACTCTGGGCTTTCATCGCCATGATGAGTCTGTCACAGAGCTGTTGCATGAGGAGGTGTGGTTGTTTTTTGCGCTCTTTTACTGTATTTAGAGTTACAATAGGCTAATATCTCTGTAACATACTGTACACAGCTTATACAGTTGGAAACTGTTAAGAATACAGTCATAATGCTGTGAAAACGACAAAATCTACAGTAACATACTTTACTCAAATTCTACAGTAGGGTATTGTTGAGAATACAGTATATTACTGTAAAATAAAACAGAAATCATTTATAGTGCGCATACTGGCACATGACCATCCATTGCATAATCTGTCATAATTTACCATTCCAGAGCTTAAGATGATTTGAATATTTCAAGATACTTCATTCTAAATTGCCTGTGGGGGAATATAGTCATATACGCCCAGATGCATAAAAACAAAAGAGGCATTGAAACCGAGAAGAGGATGTCATCACAGTTAATCCTTTGTTTTCTCTTTCACCTTATTTTAAACTCACCTCCCTCTCTTCCAAGTTTATGTTTGCTTGCATGGATGGATGGCAGGAGGAACACTGACACAGATTCAAAACAAACTGCATGCTGTACATGTCATTTTTGGAAAACTCCGATCCATTGGAGAAGGAAACTGCCCTTGAACCTCACATTCTGCTCTACCTCCGTGACCCTTTAAAGTAATCAGTTAAACAGATGTATGTGTACGTTTACCACTCTACGCGCAGGTCCTGGATCAGATGGTGATTTTTGCGTTAGGCCAATTTTAAAGGGAAGTGACTTAAAACCTGCATGGAGCTGGATTAAGCAAAGCTGTTCGAACCCGTATGACCTTCTTTCTTGTGTGGAATACACACACACACAAAAAGATATTTTGAAGAAAAAAACAAGTCTGTTTTTCTCCAAACAGTTAAAGCCAATTTTGTTTTGGACACCATTGACTTTTAGCATACAGGCAGAAATGGTTTAAACAAGTATCTTTTATTGTCTTCCACATAAGAAAAAAAAGTCATACATGTTTGGAACGACATGAGGGCAGTAAATAATGACAGAATTTTTATTTTGGGGTGACATGACTTATAATTTTTTGCATCATTTTCTATGTTTTATTTATACATTTGTTGAATTTTTCTAGTCAAATCAAGTCGCATTTATTTATAAAGCAATTTATATTCACCAAATACATTAAGATCAAGCAGATCAGCCAAATCAGTTTGTTTCATTAATAGAATGAGTAAATATTAACAATATTTTAATTACTGGATAAACTGTTCTTTTAAAATGGGATTTAAAGCATCAGTAGTTGGGGAGAATCTAATATGGAGCAGCAAGCTATGAGAAGTGGGCTGCGACAGAGAATTTAGGAACCAACAAAAGATATTATTTGAAGACTTTAGAGACCTAGTAATATGATATTGTGAGACAAAAGTACAGTATATAATGAGGTGCTAAACTGTGTAGACAAATAATGAAAGCATCTTTTTCTTTCATATACACAAAGTTTGCACATTTGCTGCTGAAATACCCAGAGAGCCTCAGAGTGTCCAAACTCCTCCCAAAACGCCAGGAGAGAGTGTATGTGAACAGGAAGGAAGGGAAGGGAGTTGTGCTGCAGGCCTCTCAGCTGTCTCTCACAGCGCTAATGATCCTTGGAGAGAGGCGTGAGGGAGGAATGGAGTGAAAAGGACGGAAAGCAAGGGATGTTAAGACAGATACAGCACAAGCCGGGTTTTAATTCAGAATATTTTTCCTGTTGGATACATTTACAGTAATGCTAAACTACCTCACATTTCCCAAAAGTCTTTGCTGACAATTCAAAAAAGTTGCCAAATAATAATGGCTGTAAAAACTAACACGGCGGAGAAGATTGCAACAATTAATCTGTTACGGTGGTTCGCTTCCCCATCAGTGTGTATGTTTGTGAGAAATAGAGTGGAAAAAAGAGTGAAAAAGCAGAGAATGCTGTTTGTTATGACTAAAATAAGATCAGAGAATGTTGCAGGCCATTTCCTCCCTTCACTTGACCTCTGTTTCATGCTGTTTGTCTCTCACACAAATGCACTCATACGTTCACCTCTTTTATCTGTAGGTTTCATCATTTACAAGCTGTATTCCTCACACTAGCTTCGGTGTATCATGGTAATTTATTACATATTTTGTGTTTTTTTGTGTTAATTCTCCAGAATTAGCACCAACTGGCAGTAAAACCTTTGCATAAATAAAATTACTTGCCGATTGTCTGCTAATTTTATTAGGAATTGCAACATTATATGGTTTATGTCAAGCTGTAAGAAGTCTGACCCCCGCTTGATGTCAGTGACATGCGTCTTCTAAAGAAAACATCTGTCGCGAATAACAAATTTCACCTCAGGGGAAAATGTACTGTCAGACGTTTATCTTCTCCAGAACTCTTAGTGACATCACTTAGGCGGAATATTCCTTAACAAAAATATGAGGAACAACATTACAATGTGTCTTTTCATGTTTTTGTGGCAGACATTGAGATCTCTGAGTGACAGTGACTTGACATGTTTACAACAAGTATGTTGTGTGTATATATATATATATATATATATATATATATATATATATATATATATATATATATATATATATATATATATATATATATATATATATATATATATATATACAGTTGAGCTCAAAAGTTTACATACCCCTTGCAGAATATGCAAAAATGTTAATCATTTTAACAAAATAAGAAGGATCATGAAAATTGCATGTTATTTTTTATTTTGTACTGTCCTGAATAAAGTATTTCACATAACAGATGTTTACATAAAGTCCACAAGATAAAAAAAAAGCTGAATTTATAAAAATTAATACTGTGTGTGGTTACCTGATGATCCATGACTGTTTTTTTGTTTTGTGATGGTTGTTCATGAGTCCCTTGTTTGGTCTGAGCAGTTAAACTGAGCTCTGTTCTTCAGAAAAATCCTTCAGGTCCTGCGTAATCTTTGAACCCTTTATAGAAATGACTGTATGATTTTGAGATCCATCTTCTCACACTGAGGTCAATTGAGGGACTCGAACACAACTATTAAAAAAGGTTCAAACATTCTCTGATGCTCCAGAAGGAAACACGATGCATTAAGGGACTGAAAACTTTTTGAATTGAATGAACAGGGTAAATTATACTTTTTTGTCTTCTGGTAAACATGCAAGAATCTCAAAATCTCAAAATCATACAGTCACTGCTGGAAAGGGTTCAAATATGCAGAAGATGCTGCAAAATCAAAGATTATGCAGGACCTGAAGAATTTTTCTGAAGAACAGAGCTCAGTTTAACTGCTCAGACCAAACAAGGGACTTATGAAGAACCATCACAAAACAAAAAAAAACAGTCGTGGATCATCAGGTAACCACACACAGTATTAAGAATCAAGGGTATGTAAACTTTTGAACTGGGTCATTTTTATAAATTCAGCTCTTTTTTTATCTTGTGGACTTTATGTAAACATCTGTTATG
The DNA here is from genome assembly GCF_018812025.1 of Megalobrama amblycephala. Taxonomy (NCBI): domain Eukaryota; kingdom Metazoa; phylum Chordata; class Actinopteri; order Cypriniformes; family Xenocyprididae; genus Megalobrama; species Megalobrama amblycephala. Next base: position 18,186,966 of record NC_063054.1, on the reverse strand, counting down.
TGAAATATTTTATTCAGGACAGTACAAAATAAAAAATAACATGCAATTTTCATGATCCTTCTAATTTTGTTAAAATGATTAATATTTTTGCATATTCTGCAAGGGTATATGCAACTATATATATATATATATATATATATATATATATATATATATATATATATATATATATATATATATATATACTTTTGACCGGTACTGTATGTATGTATGTATGTATGTATGCATATTATATATATATATATATATATATATATATATATATATATATATATATATATATATATATGCATACATACATACATACATACAGTACCGGTCAAAAGTTTGGACACATTACTATTTTTAATGTTTTTGAAAGAAGTCTCTTATGCTCATCAAGCCTGCATTTATTTGATCAAAAATACAGAAAACAGTAATATTGTAAAATATTATTACAATTCAAGATGATGGATTTTTGTTTTAATATACTTTAAAATATAATTTATTTCTAATATGTTGATTTATTATCAATGTTGGAAACAGTTGTTGCTTTAATATTTTTTGTAACCTGTAATTTTTTTCAGGATTCTTTGATGAATAAAAAGTAAAAAAAAATTAAAAACAAAAAAAAAACAGCATTTATTTAAAATATATTTTTAACAATATACACTACCGCTCAAAAGTTTGGGGTCATTCATTTTTTCTTTCTTTTTTTTTTTGAAAGAAATTAATATTTTTATTCAGCAAGGATGTGCTAAATTGATAAAAAGTGATTGTAAAGACTTATATTGTTAGAAAAGATTTTTATTTTGAATAAATGCTTTACTTTTTAACTTTTTATTCATCAATGAATCCTGAAAAAAGTATCACAGGTTCCCCCCAAAAAATAAAAAAATAAAAATAAGCATCACAACTGTTTCCAACATTGATAATAACTGAGTATAAAATCAGCATATTTCAATGATTTCTGAAGGATCATGTGACACTGAAGACTGGAGTAATAATGCTGAAAATTCTGCTTTACATCACAGAAATAAATTATATTTCAAGGTATATTAAAATAGAAAACCATTATTTTAAATTGTAATAATATTTTACAGTATTACTGCTTTTTCTGTATTTTTGGTACTGTAATAAAAAAAATACTGTACACTTCAATAACTTACACAGACTCCAATATTAACATTTCTGCAACATTAAGCATTTTGAAATGTGTTCAATGCACTTTCCTGTTTGTTTTTAAGGAATTTCTACATTATAAACTAGACCAACCTACAGATATTCAAAATGCAGTTTGATTACTTAGACTTATAAATGCCGTTATAAAATCCAAAGCTGTATCAGTCATTAGTCACAATTCTGTGTGAGTTCTCTCGGTGCGTCTCTTTTTTATGGTTTTCTGTCTGTCTGTCTGTCTGTCTGTTATCTCGTTTGAGAGTTTTTTTTAAGTGAGTGCAGCAGGAGTGAAATATGAATGAGTTGGGCGGCCAAGTGCTGTGCTCCCACTGCAGCGTATAAAACGTGCTGATGGGGTCTTTATCCCTCCATCAAGCTGAGGGGAAGAAAAGAGCGCAGTCCTGTCAAGGGAATGGGGCGATTTTCTGGCCAACTGGCTGAACGCTGAAGCCCTGCAATCAGAAAATGAGAGAGGGAGCTAAAGCCAGAGAAAGAAGACAGAAGAGTATCACCCATTGACCTCTTGGCAAGCGTTCTTGTTTTAAGTATCTCACCATTTATTTCTCCAAAACCACTGCCTCTTTCATCTAGATCACCATTGAGATGTAGTCTGTGCATTTGTGTTGTTGTGTAGTGGTTGTATGGACTTGGGAACTCTTTGCTTTATTCCCACAATTGACATCCCATGAGGCCTAGTGTTGACGTCAGGACGGGGATGGCCGTGTGTGTTTTTGTGTTGGGGTGTGTGTAAGATCGTAACCACATAAAAGCACATCCTACTGGGAGCAGATGTGTCTGCGTTGAGTGTGTGTCGTGTGTATGTGGGGGAGTCTTGATACTTGATCCCAAATATGAACCTGAGAAAATAAAGCTGTTTTGATACTGAGAGTCCAATGAGGTCATTATATAATTTGCATCTTGATATGATCTCTTTAATCACTTGTTGTTTTTTTTTATTATTATTACACGTTTTGCACATTTACAACGCCAGACAGGGAACATACCAACTTCGTATGGCACATTTATTGACACAAAAAAGAAGCAAGATTTAAAATGGAATAGATTTAGTTTAACAAAGATGCATTAAAACAGTAAATATTTTAACAGAGGACCATAACCTCTGTTTTTCGACGGAAGCTTGTTTCTGCCACTAAATAAACATTTTATCTCAGAATTCTTACTTTTTTCCTCAGAATTGCATGAAATAAAATCAGAATTTGCAAGTTATTAAGTCAAAATTGTGTTATAAAATATTTTTTTCTCGCAATTGTTTATAACTCAGTTCTCACTTTATAACTTGCAATTCTGACTTTATAACTCACAATTCTGACATTATATCACACAATTCTGACATTATATCACACAATTCTGACATTATATCACACAATTCTGACTTTATATCGGGCAATTCTGACTTTCTAACTCACAATTCTGACTTTCTAACTCACAATTCTGACTATAACTCGCAATTCTGACTTTATATCACGCAATTCTGACTTTCTAACTCACAATTCTGACTTTATATCACGCAATTCTGACTATAACTCTCAATTCTGACTTTCTAACTCGCAATTCTGGCTTTATAATTCTGACTATAACTCGCAATTCTGACTTTCTAACTCGCAATTCTGGCTTTATATCACGCAATTCTGACTTTCTAACTCGCAATTCTGACTTTCTAACTCGCAATTCTGGCTTTATATCACGCAATTCTGACTTTCTAACTCACAATTCTGACTATAACTCGCAATTCTGACTTTCTAACTCGCAATTCTGGCTTTATATCACGCAATTCTGACTTTCTAACTCACAATTCTGACTATAACTCGCAATTCTGACTTTATATCACGCAATTCTGACTTTCTAACTCGCAATTCTGACTTTATAACTCGCAATTCTGACTTTATATCGGGCAATTCTGACTTTACAACTTGCAATTCTGGCTTTATATCACGCAATTCTGACTTTCTAACTCGCAATTCTGGCTTTATAATTCTGACTATAACTCGCAATTCTGACTTTCTAACTCGCAATTCTGGCTTTATATCACGCAATTCTGACTTTCTAACTCGCAATTCTGACTTTCTAACTCGCAATTCTGGCTTTATATCATGCAATTCTGACTTTCTAACTCGGAATTCTGACTATAACTCGCAATTCTGGCTTTATATCATGCAATTCTGACTTTATAACTCGCAATTCTGACTATAACTCGCAATTCTGTCTCTCTAACTCGCAATTCTGACTTTCTAACTCGCAATTCTGACTATAACTCGTAATTCTGACTATAACTCGCAATTCTGACTTTCTAACTCGCAATTCTGACTTTCTAACTCACAATTCTGACTTTCTAACTCGCAATTCTGACTATAACTCGCAATTCTGACTATAACTCGCAATTCTGACTTTCTAACTCGCAATTCTGACTTTCTAACTCGCAATTCTGACTTTACAACTTGCAATTCTGGCTTTATGTCACGCAATTCTGACTTTCTAACTCGCAATTCTGGCTTTATAATTCTGACTATAACTCGCAATTCTGACTTTCTAACTCGCAATTCTGGCTTTATATCATGCAATGCTGACTTTCTAACTCGCAATTCTGACTATAACTCACAATTCTGGCTTTATATCATGCAATTCTGACTTTCTAACTCGCAATTCTGACTATAACTCGCAATTCTGGCTCTCTAACTCGCAATTCTGACTTTATAACTCGCAATTCTGACTATAACTCGCAATTCTGACTTTCTAACTCGCAATTCTGGCTTTATATCATGCAATGCTGACTTTCTAACTCGCAATTCTGACTATAACTCACAATTCTGGCTTTATATCATGCAATTCTGACTTTCTAACTCGCAATTCTGACTATAACTCGCAATTCTGGCTCTCTAACTCGCAATTCTGACTTTATAACTCGCAATTCTGACTATAACTCGCAATTCTGACTTTCTAACTCGCAATTCTGGCTTTATATCATGCAATGCTGACTTTCTAACTCGCAATTCTGACTATAACTCACAATTCTGGCTTTATATCATGCAATTCTGACTTTCTAACTCGCAATTCTGACTATAACTCGCAATTCTGGCTCTCTAACTCGCAATTCTGACTTTATAACTCGCAATTCTGACTATAACTCGCAATTCTGACTTTCTAACTCGCAATTCTGGCTTTATATCATGCAATGCTGACTTTCTAACTCGCAATTCTGACTATAACTCACAATTCTGGCTTTATATCATGCAATTCTGACTTTCTAACTCGCAATTCTGACTATAACTCGCAATTCTGGCTCTCTAACTCGCAATTCTGACTTTCTAACTCGCAATTCTGACTTTAACTCGCAATTCTGACTTTATAACTCGCAATTCTGACTTTATAACTCGCAATTCTGACTTTCTAACTCGCAATTCTGACTATAACTCGCAATTCTGACTTTCTAACTCGCAATTCTGACTTTAAAACTCGCAATTCTGACTTTAAAACTCGCAATTCTGACTTTATATCATGCAATTCTGATTTTATAACTCGCAATTCTGACTTTATATCTCCCAATTGTAAGTTTGAGAAGAAATTCAGAATTGTGAGATAAACACGCAATTGCGAGAAAAAAGTAAGAATTACCTTTTTTATTTTTTATTTCATGGTGGAAACAAGCTTCCATAGTCTTTCTGCATTGTTTTTTGAAGTATTGAAACTTTTGGAAAATTTTTCATTAAATCATAAAGAAATAAACTAGTAAAGGAAGGATTACATTTCTTCCATTTACATATGTGAATTTATTTACCCACCAAAATTACCATGTTTACAAGGTCAGCATAGTGATATCATATTCATCATCTCAAATGGAAAATGCTTCATAATAATGATATTGATCTCTGTGTGTCTGTTTGTCTTATAGGCAATGTGGCTGATGTTGCAGCAAGAGGAGCCTATCGATTTTGTCATAGCGACAGGGGAAGTGCACAGCGTACGGGAGTTTGTGGAGGGGGCCTTCAAACACGTGGGCAAAACTATTGTGTGAGAGCACGCATACACACACATCTATCTCAGATTAAGCCCATCTGGTTAATCTGGCACATCTGGTGTTGATTCGCAGACAGGCTGTACAAGACCACAAAACAACACGCAAACACACCATAAATATTGTAAATATGTAACACATATGTTAACAGCTGAACTGGGAAACAAATAAGATGAAGGAATGTGTTCAAAGCTATTGTTCTTGCATTCAGGTGGGAGGGCAAGGATGAGAAGGAAGTGGGGCGCTGTCAGGAGACAGGAGTCGTTCATGTGAAGGTTGATCCGAAGTACTACCGGCCAACTGAAGTGGTGAGTTGCTTCAAGACTGTTTCTTCACACGTAGACAAAGGCTTGAATACTCTACATGACTTTTGCCAAGATTTATAGCCCGACTTAGAATCTGATTGCACAGTCTAGTTGCCGAAAGTCAGAGCCAGTCTGCAGATTTGAGTTGACATATTTTACAGAAAGTCACGTATGTGATGTGGATGATGGGCACAGACTACACTTTTTCAGCTTCACACTATGATTCCATTTAGTCAGAGCCTGCATGAGTTTGTGTTTGGAATCACCTTAAAGGGATAGTTCACCCAAAAATGAAAATCATCCCATGATTTACTCACCCTCAAGCCATTCTATGTGTATATGACTTATCTTTTTTCAGACAAACACAATCAGAGATATATTTAAAAATATCCTGGCTCATCCAAGCTTTATAATGACAGTGAATGGGGGGCCCAGTTTTTAAGCCAAAAAATGCATCCATCCATCATAAAAGTACTCCACACGGCTCCAGGGGGATTAATAAAGGCCTTTTTGTTAAAAAAAAAAAAAAATCTATTTAAAACATTGTTAACTATAATAGTTAACTAGCTTCCGGCAGACGGCCATACGTATCGACTTTCTTTGGCTTCAAAATCGGGCCCCCCATTCACTGCCATTATATAGCTTGGAAGAGCCTGGGTGAACTATCCCTTTAAAGTCTGGTAGTGTGTGAACCTCAGTCATTTAGTTTATGATGCCTAATGTTTTAAAATCTGGCATATAGTTTTAAAAAGTTTTGAAGTGTATTCCAGCCTTAAGAGCATCCAAGGTGCCTTTAGAAGAGATTTATAATGTGTTTGTTATTTTATAATATACAACAGGTGTTCACTTCTCCTAGATGTGTAGTGGGAATATATGTTTCTAATATAACACACTGACATTGTAACAAGGTAGGCTGTACTCTGACACAGGCATGGACTTGAGTACCTAGAAGTAACAGTAATGACTGATCATGAAAATAATTGTGAAACTATTTCAACTTCAAAACATTTCATACTGTTTGAAATATAGTAATTACACAATAATGTGTCAAAAAGGACCATTTTTGTTCATTGTGTGGCATCAACAGACGACAGTTTATGTCAGTATTGTTCTCAATTAAATCAGCAGTTCTCAAATCTCTGGAGAGGATTTGAGGGTGTTCACACAGGACACTTTCTTTATTTCAAAAACAGCTAGATGTTGCACAAATCAATGGAAGAGGTCTTAAGGCTTTGTGGAAGAACTTTTCACTTCATACAACATCTTAAAAATGTGTCACTTAAAGGCAGGAACACACCAAGCTGACGGTCGGCAGTCGGGCAGTTTTTGTTCATCAGCCAACAAAATTTTCTCAGTGTGTTCAGCACCGTCGGCTGAAGTTGGTCCTCGTCGGCTTTTTTCAGCTGATTCCATATGTTGAATCAGCGTCAGAGCTTGTCGGTCCGTCGTGCCATCTGATCGTTCTGATTGGCTGTTCAGCTACTGCCACCTACTGGTACGGAAAGGCATTTCATCTTACGCAGGCGCAGAACGGACGTGCTACTTGGCCGTCGGCTGTCGAGCATTGGTTTGGTGTGTCAGGGAAACTTCGGACCCAGACGCTGCCGACGTGGGCCAACCCCGCAGTCTGCTTTCATCGCCACTAGTTTGTCGGCGTCGGCTGTGTGTGTTGCTGCCTTAACATACATATCCCTGAATAAGCAGCAAGACACAATGTATTGGCCATTTTTGGTTCAAAACTTTTATTCAGCAAGGATACATTCAATCTTAAAAAATTCAGTTTCCCCCAAAATATTAAGCATTGCAACTGTTTTCAACATTCATAATAATAATAATAATAATAATAATGACACTGAAGACAGTAATATCTGCTGAAAATTCAGCTTTGCCACCACAGGAATAAATTACATTTTAAAATATATTAAAATAGTAAAATGTTATTTTAAATTGTAATAATATTTCACTATATTACTGTTTTAACTGTGTTTTTGATCAAATAAATGTAACATTGATAACCATAAGAGACGTCTTTATAAAACATTAAAAATGTTACTGACCCCAAATTTTATTGAAGTAGACAAAATGATCAAAATGTCCATCCTTATTCTGACATGCATATAACATGTAGATGTCAGTTTGTGTATATGTGTGTGGGTGGTCATTTAGGAATGAGAAAGGGCACTAAATCTTTAAAGAAAACATACACACTAAATGATTGTTGACAGATCAGAGGTTTTCTCTAAGACACATGCTTGCTTTGTATGGGTCAGCAGGGTGTTTCCAAAGAGCTCTTTCAATGAGAAGAAAGAATCATGTGAAGGTGAGACCGAAACATGTGTGAGTGTATGCCGTCTGAAGATGAGTGACATCAGAGAATTAAGAGGAACTGATGCAGAAAGAAGGAAATCTGTTATTCAAGTACAAAGCAATTAAATATTCATGGTATCAGGTTATTGATGACCACAAAATACATCAACAAACAGTGTTATATGATATCAGTACAAGATATTCAAAGACACAAGCTGAACAGGTCATCTATCAACACAGAGGTGAAATGGGAACGCGTGCCAGCGCGGGACGCAGGTCACTTACGAGGATGAATGACAGCGTGTGTGTGCGCGTGTTTGCAGTACATATACAAATACGCTGTCCAATGGCTACATGTGTACATGTTGAATTAAGCCTATAATTAATCAAATCACTTATTCTGACAGAAACAGAATAGAAAAAGGATCCTAATTTAATTTCAAGCACGTAATAGTTACTTGATCCGCACTTGCTTCGCCTGAAGGGAGTAACTGAATGAAATACACACACCTATTAATAGGAAAGCAGTCACTACGACGAGTTTATCCAAAGAGACCCTCGTCAGTCGTCACTCGAACTGCTGTTTTTGAGCCGTCCTAATCTGTTTTCATTTGTATTACACCTGCATGATTTATGAAAGCATAATTACTGACAGATAAAAATCTTCTGGCTGAAAGATCCCACGTTAGAGCTAAGAATAACTGTCACACCCAAAACTGCTGTTAGATGAATAGCTTTATGCATTATTATCATTCCCAAGATCAACATGTGAAGCCTCTGAGTGATGGCTATCATGTCAGACGTAACTTGCGGTTGGGTGTGCGTAAATCGCGAGCGAATGCTGGAACCCAAATCAGCCATCGTTATTTGCATAACCTTTAGAGATCTCATAACGAGCATATCTGTATGGAAGCGTGTGCGTAGGGCAGGATTTCATCCGTGGCTTTGCTGTATCTCGCTTTCACTGGATGTGTTCTTTCAGTCGACACACACTCGCTCACATTCCTTAAAGAGGTTTTAGCTTCGCAATGAGAAAAGCAGGTAATGCTCTTGGCCTTGTCTGTCCATCACACGCCATCTACTCGCTCACAGACAAAGAAACTGTGTGTGTGCGCATTGAAATAATACGCTAACTTGCTTTGAAGGCCTGAAATACCCCGATTTAAATGAAGCTTGAAATATTAGAGCGAATTTTGGTTACTTTTTACGATTTCCAGCAGGAGAGCGGTGTAGAGTAAATAGTGGCCATTCTTTTATTTCTCTCTCGCTCTCTTTTGTTCTCCCTCTTGCACATGCACAAGGACGCGGCGGATTGGGTGCAATAACGAACACATCAAAACGAGCGCTCTGTCTTTCAGCTGATTGAGAGGGTTTAATAGTGAAAGCTCGAACTGATGAATGTGTCCCCCAGACGGCCGCTGAAGACCGCTCCGTGAACCCTGCGGTCCCTGCTCTGCTTTTCGGTGAATATGATTTTGCACATCCATTTCATTCTTTCGGATGCTGATTTAAACAATTTTTATGAGGCACTTTGGGGAAGGAGGACCAAAGTTAGCCAAAGGCTTCTTTTTTTTTTCTTTTTTTTTTTCACATTTTATTTTCCAGACAGTCCCCAGGAAACCCTCATGGTTTTTTTCTTTTCGTTTTTCATTTTGAAAGAGAGAGAAAGGAGCACGAGAGAGGGCATAATGAAAGCAAAAAGGCTTTGATTTATGCAACAAACTCCACAGACGGCGAGTTGCTCGGTTTAGTAACTCACTGACTCATTTATGAATATCTTGCCCTGTTGAACTCGTGTGCACATCTCAAAATGACAGAATAAAGATTTTTTGTGTGTGTGTGCGTGAACCTTGTTGTGGTCGTTTTGTTATATGATGTAATTTCAGCTGAAAATTGGTTTGAAGATTTGAGAATGTCCCAGGGAACATGGGGTTATGGGGCGGCATATGCTGCAGGGATTTTCGAAAATAAGTGTGTATGAATGCTTTTATGATGCGTCTGCCAAGAATATAAATGTAATGTACAGTAAATAAGTGTAAGTGTGAGCATGCATGCTGATGATAGACCAAACACACAAGCTGCGGAGGCTGCAGTTCACTGTGTGTATTTCATCAAATTAACTTAAAGACTTGGCGACCCTGAGGAACTGCCCCAACATAATGATGGAATTATGTGGATTATCAGAGATTAGTACATATTTGGTACATATGTCAACATGTTTCCTCTGGCAACTCATAGTGCACATAGTGCACACATCTCTCTTTAGAGACTTGGATTTGAGATGGTTGTTCTTTTAGGGCCTAGTGTGTATTTTTAGAAAGGTAAATGCATCCTGTCTTGATTTTTAATATAATACATGATATTAGTTAAGCTTTTTTTTGCAGGGAACACTCATACTGATATACCCTGAATGCATTGTAAGTCACTTTGGTGTTTATTATATCAAAGTATGTTCTATGATAATATTAATTAAAATAATATTACAGCAAATAAGAGAAAAATAATAACCTTAATAAAATTAATAAACATTTGTTATAATTTTACTATTATTATCATCAAATTTTTACTGGAGTATTTTGTATAATTTTACTGGAATATTGTCATGCCATTAAAAAAATGACCAGGAAAGTCTATAGTCATAGAGTAAGATGCTACTCAGAAAAATGTAAGCTTTTTTAAGATTTTCAAATTTCACTGTATAGTAAAATTCCATCAAATTGAATTGAGTAATACTTACATATTATGAATTAAAAATTTTAAATGAGTAACAAAAACTAGAGCTTAAAACATTTTGTATAAATCTTAATGGAACAAGGGAATGGACTGTTTCGTTTATATGATTCGTATTCATAAATTTACATATTTTGTTTTTTTTTTACTCATTTAAAATTTTCAATTCATAATATGAATAATATGTAAGGATTATTCAGTTCAATCTGATGGAATTTTACTGTGAATTTAAATGCGTAAATCTTAAAAAAACAGGCTAAATATTTTTTTGAGTCGTGTCTTTGCTCTGTGACTATAGGCTTTGCTGGTCATTTTTTTAATGGCATGATAATATTCCAGTAGAATTATACAAAATATTACAGTAAAAAATGGTGATAAATCTATTGTATAAATCTTAATGGAACAAGGGAATGGACTGTTTCGTTTATATAATTCGTATTCATAAATTTACATATTTTGGGTTTTTTTACTAATTTAAAATTTTCAATTCATAATATGAATAATATGTAAGGATTATTCAATTCAATCTGATGGAATTTTACTATGAATTTAAATGCGTAAATCTTAAAAAACAGGCTAAATATTTTTTTGAGTCGTGTCTTTGCTCTGTGACTATAGGCTTTGCTGGTCATTTTTTAATGGCATGATAATATTCCAGTAGAATTATACAAATTATTACAGTAAAAAATGGTGATAAATCTATTGTATAAATCTTAATGGAACAAGGGAATGGACTGTTTCGTTTGTATGATTCGTATTCATAAATTTACATATTTTGGGGTTTTTTACTCATTTAAAATTATCAATTCATAATATGAATAATATGAAAGGATTATTCAATTCAATCTGATGGAATTTTACTATGAATTTAAATGCGTAAATCTTAAAAAATAGGCTAAATATTTTTTTGAGTCGTGTCTTTGCTCTGTGACTATAGGCTTTGCTGGTAATTTTTTTAATGGCATGATAATATTCCAGTAGAATTATACAAAATATTACAGTAAAAAATGGTGATAAATCTATTGTATAAATCTTAATGGAACAAGGGAATGGACTGTTTCGTTTATATAATTCGTATTCATAAATTTACATATTTTGGGTTTTTTTACTCATTTAAAATTTTCAATTCATAATATGAATAATATGTAAGGATTATTCAATTCAATCTGATGGAATTTTACTATGAATTTAAATGCGTAAATCTTAAAAAACAGGCTAAATATTTTTTTGAGTCGTGTCTTTGCTCTGTGACTATAGGCTTTGCTGGTCATTTTTTAATGGCATGATAATATTCCAGTAGAATTATACAAATTATTACAGTAAAAAATGGTGATAAATCTATTGTATAAATCTTAATGGAACAAGGGAATGGACTGTTTCGTTTGTATGATTCGTATTCATAAATTTACATATTTTGGGGTTTTTTACTCATTTAAAATTATCAATTCATAATATGAATAATATGAAAGGATTATTCAATTCAATCTGATGGAATTTTACTATGAATTTAAATGCGTAAATCTTAAAAAATAGGCTAAATATTTTTTGAGTCGTGTCTTTGCTCTGTGACTATAGGCTTTGCTGGTAATTTTTTTAATGGCATGATAATATTCCAGTAGAATTATACAAAATATTACAGTAAAAAATGGTGATAAATCTATTGTATAAATCTTAATGGAACAAGGGAATGGACTGTTTCGTTTGTATGATTCGTATTCATAAATTTACATATTTTGGGGTTTTTTACTCATTTAAAATTATCAATTCATAATATGAATAATATGAAAGGATTATTCAATTCAATCTGATGGAATTTTACTATGAATTTAAATGCGTAAATCTTAAAAAACAGGCTAAATATTTTTTTGAGTCGTGTCTTTGCTCTGTGACTATAGGCTTTGCTGGTCATTTTTTAATGGCATGATAATATTCCAGTAGAATTATACAAATTATTACAGTAAAAAATGGTGATAAATCTATTGTATAAATCTTAATGGAACAAGGGAATGGACTGTTTCGTTTGTATGATTCGTATTCATAAATTTACATATTTTGGGTTTTTTTACTCATTTAAAATTATCAATTCATAATATGAATAATATGAAAGGATTATTCAATTCAATCTGATGGAATTTTACTATGAATTTAAATGCGTAAATCTTAAAAAACAGGCTAAATATTTTTTTGAGTCGTGTCTTTGCTCTGTGACTATAGGCTTTGCTGGTCATTTTTTTAATGGCATGATAATATTCTAGTAGAATTATACAAAATATTACAGTAAAAAATGGTGATAAATCTATTGTATAAATCTTAATGGAACAAGGGAATGGACTGTTTCGTTTATATGATTCGTATTCATAAATTTACTTAGAATTACCTAGAATAATACAAAATATTACAGTAAAAATATGGTGATAAAGGGATAGTTCACCCTAAAATGAAAATTCTGTCATAATTTACTCCCCCTCAAGTAGTTCCAAACCTGTATGAATTTCTTTCTTCTGCTAAACACAAAGGAAGATATTTAAAAAAGAATGTCAGTAACCAATCCGTTCTCGCCCCATTGACTACCATAGTATTTATTTTTCCTACTATAGTAGTAAATGGGGGGCGAGATCTGTTTGGTTACAGACCTAATATCTTCCTTTGTGTTCAGCAGAACAAAGAAATTCATACAGGTTTGGAACAACTTGAGGGTGAGTAAATGATGACATAATTTATCCCTTTAATGATAGCAAAAATAAAAAAATAATAATATTATTATGATTATTTTGGTTATTATTTTTCTCTTTTTTTTGCTGTAATATTATTATTATTAATACTATCGTAGAACATACTTCAATATAATAAACTGGGTATATCAGTATGTGTATTCCCTGCAAATCAAACCTATGACTGCGATGTTGCTATATCATTCAATTGAACCACATGATATTTATTACATCACACGCTGGTAGATGGTATAATTGGCACATGTGCATTATTATGATGTTTATATATAGCGCATCTGTGTGCTTTGTTTGCGTAACGTGTACGCGCATGCTGATTTTTTGGTTACCGTTGGAATGAAAGATGGCTTTGACCTTTCACTCCAAGGATCAGGATGGGGTGATGTTATCTGCTCTGTGGCAGAGGTCAGGAGCGAGATAAAAAGAATCCTGTAGTGAGCAGCACACACACACACGGAGGCCCTCACTCTGTGAATGCAGGAGTCTGTCTTATCTGACCCATGCCGAGCGTCATAGTACCAGCATGCAAAACACAGCTGCATCATCACTTACCTGCAGCTTTGCTTTTAATTTGAATGCAAGATCCATTTTATTTCAGGCTTTTAAGATCAGCGGCCAACCGATCTGCATGCTTTTGTGTGCGTCGTGCGATTTATGTGTGCGTTGAAGGCAGGTCCCCCACATTTAGTGGAGTTTTAGCCTCTGATGTCTGTCGTGATGCTTTATGGGTAGTGCAGTCTTTAGGGTTTTCTGGGTATTATAGTTGCTGTGGTTGAGAGGCTGGCTCTGTGTGACAGTTTTACTGTGATATGCAGTGTAATAGGTCAGAGTTGTTAAAGTTGAGTGTGAATGATGTTGTAAAGAGTCTGGCCGATCGCCAGGTGGAACTCAAACCTGCAATAAAGCCGCGCTCTTACCGTACAGCCTTTCCTCATGATGACCGTATATACATCCACTTTTATTTACATCACACTTTACGGTAGAGCTTAACTCTCTTTCATAACATTACATGGCACTTTTTAAAGCGTGGGGTCCTTTTACCTCGCGCCCCGGGACGTTTTCTTTTACCGTGCTACTCTGTCTCACACTCTGTTCTTGTTGATCATCGGGGAGAGAGAAAAAGAGAGGGAGAGAGAACAGAACTAAAAAAATAAAGAGGGAGAGAGGGGTGTACGTTCTCCCCTGGCCTACTCTCTGGTATTTCCTGAAGGACTTTGACTGAGCGGAACCACCCTGGGCCCCACGGAGGGGAAAGAGAGAGAAAGAGCTTTTAAAAAAGAAAGAGAGTTGAGAATATAACACTTAAAAACCCAGCCAAGTGTAAAGCTTCCCAATAAACAGGTGAATTTTTTTATATGTAACTTAAATGTTTAGGAGTGAAAGACACACCCTTTTAAGAGAGAGAGAGAGAGAGAGAGAGAGAGAAAGTGAAGATATTACATCACTAGATGTCTATTACTGAACTAAAATGTGCAACATTAAAGAATTATTCCGGGTTCGGTACCACTAATTTCGGCTTGTCCCCACGTTTTCTTTAAAAAGAAGCAAAAGTTAGGAAGGTTACGTGAGATATATGCATTGAAAGTGAATAAGGCCTATTTTTGGAGGATTTAAAAGCAAAAATGTCATGCTTATAATTTTATAAAAGCCCAAATTTGTCCATTAAAACAAATTATTTGATCTGTTTAAATCATTTTCACAGTCATTATAGGGTTTTAAGTATGTTGTCATGATAACAAAGTCATTGTCAATAACTTTACGCCGAAAAGGTTTCACACTAAAATCATGTTAACACACTTATTGTGTATGTCTTGCAGTTATAGTATTGAAACAGTGCAATTAGCATTTGTAGATTGGCCCCAGCCTAACTGTAACCCAGTTTTTATTTTATTTTTTTAATGGGAGCACAAGTCATAATTTATTTTTGTGATAATCAACATTATACCACAAGTGTTGTAGACTTGGAGTATTCCATGATACGTTTTTTAAGAAAATGCTATTTCAGTCTTTCAGAATGTCATGTTTAATTCAGTGTTACTTGCTGTTTCTTTTAATTAGTAGTGAAATTTATTAGCAATTTCTGAATGAATGAAATCCAACACCAATTATTTTTCAGTGTGTTAACTTGTGTACTAGTATTGGGTTTGTTTGTGCCATAATGTGTCATAATTACCTTGTGTGTGTGTGTGTATGTGTGTGCGTGTGTGTGTGTGTGTGTGTGTGCGTGTGTGTGTGTGTGTGCGCGCGTTCGCACTTTCACGGCCGTGTGTAGTGGGAGAGGGGAGGTTAATTGTAGGCTGCCCTCTGTAAATGGCATGTCCCAGGCTCGTTATCTTGATTGAGTAATTAACTCTGGCTCTCGGCACTCTTACTCTCACTGTCAGACTGCTGAACTCCTGACACCTTGCATTCCTCACTCCCTCTCCCTCATGCTTTCTCCTCTCTCGCTCTTTAACTTTCACACAGCTCGTCTCCCCGAGCTTTCAATTTATCATCATTTTCCTTTCTCTCCATGTCATTCCTGTCTCCGTCCTCTTTTTCCTCCTCTTCTCTCACTCTCGATCACTCCAGACAAGAGCGTTTTTTTATTATACACACGAGTTGTTAAAGTGATAGTTCACTTAAAAATAAAAATTCTGTCAGCAGTTACTCACCCTCATGTCGTTCCAAAACTGTGACTTACTTTCTTCTGTGGAACACAAAAGAAGATTTTTTTTTTTTTTTTTTTTCTAAATGGATTAGTTCACTTCAGAATTAAAATTTCCTGGTAATTTACTCACCATCATCCAAGATGTTCATGTCTTTCTTTCTTCAGTAGAAAAGAAATTTTGGTTTTTGAGGAAAACATTCCAGGATTTTTCTCCATATAGTGGACTTCAACGGCTAGCAAAGGGTTGAAGGTCCAAATTGCAGTTTCAATGCAGCTTCAAAGGGCTCTACATGATCCCAGCCGAGGAATAGCGCTATTATTTAGCGAAATGATCGGTCATTTTCTAAAAAAACAAAAAAAAAGTATATACTTTTTAACCACAAATGCTCGTCTTCCACTGTTCTGTGATGCGCCACGCATTACGTAATCATGTTAGAAAGGTCAAGCGAGACGTAGGCGGAAGTAACGCAGTAGGGCGAAAAACTCATTTTCTCCTCCAACTTCAAAATCGTCCGACAAAATCATCCTTTTTTTTTGTAAAGGCCATTTGACTTAGTCTTTGCACATTTGCTTTGTAACACTTGCTCTGTACTTCCACCTACGTCATGCATGACCTTTCCAACATGATTATGTAACGCGTGGCACATTGCAGAGCAGTGCAAAATGAGCATTTGTGGTTAAAAAGTAAAAATGACTGATCTTTCGCTAGATAAGACCCTTATTCCTTGGCTTGGTATCATGTAGAGCCCTTTGAAGCTGCATTTAAACTAAAATTCGGACCTTCAACCCGTTGGTATCCTTTGAAGACCACTATATGGAGAAAAATCCTGGAATGTTTTCCTCAAAAACCTTAATTTCTTTTTGACTAAAGAAAGAAAGACATAAACATCTTAGATGAAATGGGGGAGAGTAAATTATCAGGACATCTTAATTCTGAAGTTAACTAATCCTTTAAGTCAATACTAGTCCATTGTTGTTTTGGACCCCATTGACTTTCATTGTATGGACAAAAACATTCCAGATATGTTCTTTTGTGTTCCACAAAAGAGGAAAAGTCATTATTAAAAGTCACTTTAATTTTTGGGTGAACTGTACCTGTAACTGAGGTAAATATGTGTGTTGTGGCTTTCAGTTGTCGTAGCTCTTCTCTTTCTCTCCTCACCCATATGAAAAGCATTATAACAGGTGAGATGAAAAACAAAAAAGTATCTGGGTCATTTGAATGAGCTGATTCATGTACATGCTGGCAGGCAGGACTCTTGAATGCTCAGCTCCGCTGCGGTCACTCTACCAAAACATGTAGACTCTGCTCGAGAAGATACAGCTCTCTGAGGCTTGTAAACACACAAACACACTGCCAATACCACATGTAAGCACATACAGATCCTCAGTAATAAACACACCATTGAGTACATGTAACTCTTACAGATGCTTTCATGCTGCGATCTTGTCATTCAAGCCCGGCTGTTTACACATTGACACTGAAGTTATTTAGATTCAGATGTACTTTTGCACTTAATCATTTAGTTTGACTCTAGTTTTCCTGCTCTGTGATTGGCTGTTGTTTGAAAAGGGAAATCATTGGAGTCTTTGATCCCTCCTAAACATCCTGCATCAAATAACACAACTCGCTCACACAAAACTGCACAGCACAGAGCAAAGTCTGTCGAACAGCCGTGGATTTCTTTTTCTGCTTCACCATGTACTTTTGCGGGTGCAGTTGGATTCATCTTGCTCGTGTCTCTTACATACATACGCATACATTTAAAGTGTCAGACACTTAGGGTCAGTGTCTCTTTACTGGAGAGGGTTTACATGATCATATAAATATTTATTAAACTCTTGAAGCAAGAATCTGAGATAGAGACGTTCTCCCTTGTGTTAATTCTGCATTGTCTTTTATCTCTTTTACACGTTCTGATATCTCTGTTTTATATACAATACCCTTCAAAAAATTGAGGTCTGTAAGATTGTTTTTAAAAGAAGTCTCTTATGTTTACCAAGACTGGTTGTTTGATTAAAAATACAGTAAAAACAGTAATATTGTGAAATATTATTGTTTTTTATTTTAAAATGTAATTCATGTTCAAGCATTATTCAGTGTCACATGATCCTTCAGAAATCATTATAATATGCTGATATGGTGCTTAAACATTTTTATTATCGATTTTGAAAACATTTGGAGCTGCTTAATACTTTTGTGGAAACTATATATATATATATATATATATATATATATATATATATGAGATTTTTCAAAGAATCCAATCAAAAAGTATATATATATATATATATATATATATATATATAAGATTTTTCAAAGAATCCAATCAAAAAGTGTATATATATATGAGATTTTTCAAAGAATCCAATCAAAAAGTGTATATATATATATATATATATATATATATATATATATATATATATATATATATATACTTTTTGATTGGATTCTTTGAAAAATCTCATAGAAAAGTCCAAAAGAACTTCATTTATTCATTTACAATGTAAAAGTCTTTACTTTACTCAAATTAATGCATCCTTGCTGAATAAAAGTATTGAGTGTGTTTATATAAAAGTATACATATACATGTGTAGTAAATGTAATTAATTTTTTTAAACAAAAAACTATTTAATGCTATGCATATATATATTTAGAATAGGATGCCATCTGATGTTTTCATTTATCTGTAGAGATGATAACGAATTCGAATCTAGATTTGTTTAAAAAAAAAAAAAAAACATTATAAAAGCAGTTAAGATGTTTACAAACAAAACAGGTTTGTTCATCAATAGAAGTTTGACACTTTTTTTTTTTTTTTGAGTGCTTTGTCGAAACTGATTTTGTGGATTTGACCTTTGTCTCATTGACCGTTGCTCAATCTGTGTGTGAAACAGATTGTTTGAGCATGCTGTTTTGTCATGAAGCATGTCTCAAAAACATTAAAACTCCATCAGAACGACACTGAAATATGCATGCAAATATGTATCTCAAATATCATGTAGTAATGCCATAACCTAAAAGTTTCTTGATGTGTGTCAAGGTCTGTCTCTCCATTAGCCTGAATTCCTTTACGTTAAGTGTTGAGTCACACACAATAAAAATGCACCCAGATGATGATTATCACTATTATTTATTATTTATTTGCATTTTATTTGCCATATATGCAGGTGCGGCTTCTGTTTCAATCCCTGTCACCTATAGAACTTCTTTAAACAAGCAAAAACGCCCAGTGTTTGAAACTAAAATCTGCCTGTAAACGTCCTGTGCCTTTGATATGTCTTGACTTGCTGACTTTCTATTTAATAGCAACAGCCATTGCAAACAACGAATGATTCACATGCACACGCAATGCTTCAGTTTCATTGAATTAATACTGTACTTGTTTTCCTTCCTTGCGAATTCTTTGTAAACTTACATTGTCAGGACACAGTATACTGTAGTAGTTTGCATGTGAAGACTTGGATGGGCGACAAAAGCAGCTGATGTTAATTTAGCTTTCAGAAAAGTGAAGACTAATTATGATTAATATGCCGCATTAATACATGTCTTTGATTATGATGGTTGCATGCTGTTTCATATGTTGATGAATGAATGCTATTTCGCTAATTAGTCTTTAAAGTACGGTTATGTCATTTAAATGATTTAATTGGAGCTAAAATGGAACCATGAGTTAGCGACTGTAACTTCTCAGGGTTCAACATTAAAATATGGGCTTTGGAACAAGAGCTCTCATTTGTCAAAG
The DNA here is from genome assembly GCF_018812025.1 of Megalobrama amblycephala. NCBI lineage: Eukaryota > Metazoa > Chordata > Actinopteri > Cypriniformes > Xenocyprididae > Megalobrama > Megalobrama amblycephala. The sequence goes on along the minus strand of NC_063054.1, from coordinate 18,167,311 downwards.
CACAAAAGTGGGATTGTGAATGTGTGTGTGTGTGTGTGTGTGTGTGTCTGTTCTGGTTTCTTGTGTAATCAGATCAGCAGCAAGGACACCCTTAAACCCTTTACTGCCACCCTGAGGAGCACCCCTAAGAGTGTGTGTGTGTGTGTGTATATGTGTGTGTTGCCATCCCAGCAGGAGAACAGAAGGGGTTAGGCCACAAGAGTCACATAATCCATCATGCTCTGGCACTGGGAGAGGGCTGGAAAAGAGGGGGTGCTGGATGGATGGCCTGCCTCGGCCCTCACCTTCCCCCAGAGACATGGAGCTTGACACCTGTGTGTGTGGTGCTGGCGAGTGTATGTGGGTGTGTGAGAGTGAAGAAGAGTGTGGGGGGTGGGGGGGTATACAGGTTGGGAGGTCCGGTTAATAAAGGAGAACTAAACCACCCCTCTGCCTTTTTTTTTAGTCTTTGTTTTTTTCCTCATCTCACTCTCTTTTGGTCTTTTTCTAGGACTTCTTGCAGGGAGACAGCTCCAAAGCCTTTAAGATCCTGGGCTGGAAACCACGGGTGACGTTTGAGGTGAGCGTTCCTGTACAAAAATCAATGTGGTTCACATCCAGTGCTCTCGAGTTTGAGAAATAACCGGTGTGTGTATGTGTATTTGAACAGGAGCTTGTTAAAGAAATGGTGGACGCGGACATCGAGCTCATGCGGAACAACCCGAATGCCTGATCCTACACGCCTTCATCTCCATGCATGCCAAAGAGGCGGCTGTCTTGTGTTTGTGTGTGTGTGATCACTGGAAGAAGCATTCAACTGCATTTCTGTTCCTCCGTCTATCGTTTTCTCTCCTGCTTCAGCTTTCTGATTTCACTTTCTCTGTGTTTTGAGGGTCCCCGATGTTGCCTTTTTCCATTTCCTTAATATTGTCATATTTATGGTCATGTGTATGGATTTTTGGATTGTTTTCTGTCTAAATGACTTTTATCCATTTTTATAAAGCAGTTTTAATTAATAATCATGAAAAAAAAAATGTTATAAGGGATTAAAGGGTTTGTAGAGCTTTTTAAATGTGTCTGTTGCTGTTTTATTCATGATTCCTTAAATTGAAATATATGACATTAATAATTGGTTGGAACATTGATAATTGTTTCCTGATTATTTAAAATAAAAATACAAAATATGGTTTTAAAATTCAGTTGTAATGTGTATTAATTCAATCAAATTCTCAAAGTGTCATTTGAGTCTGTTTGTTTGTGGTTCTTAACCTTTTTGACTCCAATGTTCCCTTATTGATATTTTCTCTGGTACTGGTAATTATGATAGATCTGCTTGTTTTCAAACTTCATCATATTAAAAGACACTATAAATGAATAGATGAAAATGATTACCTTATTTTTTTTTTCAATAAAAATGTTATTTGGGTACAGATTAACACAAATATGTAAGTTTACATGTTGTTGATCTTGGTTTTTGGTGTTTCATTTTATGTAGGCTATTTGTTTATTTTGCAGTCATTCCCTGAGGCCTCCTGATTGAGAACTGGTTTACATGTTTGTAATTTTAATCTACATTATTTAGCGCGATAAGAGTGATTTAATTTTTGTATAATTTACATTATTAAACAGAACAACATTTAGGCCCATAGCTATAGATTATAGACTAATATTGAAGTCTTAGCGAGTTAAAGCTCGAGATTACTTGGTTACAGTCAGTAAACAACATTTTGAGAATAACGCGCAACTTTTCAGTTTTATTCTCTCTCACCTCAGAAGTTAAAATATACAGTAAAATGCGTCAGAAAGCTGCTTGTGTCAGCTTTCGCGGGTTGCCTAGCGGTCATCGAGCCCCTCGCGCCGAACACAACCACTCTCTTGTATTCAGAGGGAAACGGGCGTCCACGAGGCCTTCATTCCAGATGCTCGAGCACGGCCCACCGCGCGCAGCTTAGGGAGCAGTAACTCGGCCTTGTAAAGCAGCTCATGTTTAATCACCTCTGACGTCGGGCGCAGCTGGGCCACTGAACCCTGACAGTGAAGACATTTCACTGTGTGCGAAAATCCTCCGTCGTGTTTATTTGTAAAGGTGACACGGTTGTCCTCATCAAAGTAACAGCGGATTCAAGAGACCTCTGTCAGCTGAAGTGTCCTGAAGCGAGGAGAGAGAAACCCGGTAAAATCTGACTCAAGAGGCCACAGATATTCTAGTCTATTCAAGGTGCCAAATGAAGGTCATTTGACACCGACGTCTAAAGAAAGTGGGGTCTTTGAGACCCTCACAAGACAGGCGACTGTGGGGGCGGTTGATGTATGTGTATTTGTGTTTTTTTGAGACGGCATCTCGAGCCAGTAGAGTGCCATTTAAGCGCCTTCAACAGCGCACCAGTGTGAGCGGGCCTGATTGGAACCAGACGGTACCTAGCCGGTCCGCGAGCGTAAAAAGCACTTTCCACTGGCTAGGGTCGCGAGCTCTACCACATACAGGTGCACAGGCCACTAACTACGTTAAATATCCCGGCGAATATATTTTTTACGCTTGAGCGGGGAAATTTAAGGTATTTTGGTACTACCCTGCTGATGTTCCCGTAAAAGCAGTGGGAAACGTGAAATTCAATTGATCCAATGAATTAAAGTATCATAAAATTTTAAGGGACGTGGAAAACCTTAACATTGTTAAGACTCTGAATTTCTTATAGGCCTAATGTGTTTATTTGTTCTGTTGGAAACTCTCAATAACATCACAACGCGTTAAAAGAGAGTTTTTTTGTGTGTGTTTGTTTTTTTAAAAGGCAACTCTCAAATTATCCTCTCTGCGAAAACTGGTTTGCTCACAAATGTTGATTGCTTCCAAAAGTCATGAAATGAATAATTAAATATTATCAAAACCCATAAATATCTTTGTGGAGAATTTGATATGGCTAGTGGCTCTGTAGTTATTTTATCTCTTATAATTTCGTCTATAGGAAAGATAATTACGTAAATCATGAAGTCCTATGTTAGCCTATGTTAGCCTATCTTATATTTTATATTGTAATGTTATACATCATATATTAAAATTATATTACTATTGTATTATATTTATGTGGTCTTAGTATTATAACTATAACTGAGTATTATAACTAGTTTCACACCTTGTCCGGTATTGTTTTTGTTTCCGGATTATATTTTGGAAAAGCAGGAATTTGCTTTGTCATTAAAGCATTACAAGCGTTTGGATTTCATGGATAAAGAACTTTCACTCTCATCCGTCTCATAATTTTACCCTTTGAGATTTTTTGCCACTCAGAAGAAAATAATTTTGTTTAAATCCATTTTTTCAAGCTAAGTATTCCAAAAACTCTATAAACTATATTTTTCTTGTGTTTATTTTTCATTGTCATTCAGATTGCCTTGATAATCCTCTCGACCTTTCTCACAGTCCACGGCATTATATGTTTACCTCAGTTCTATTTGGAATTCGGAATTGAAAAAAAAAAAAAAAAATTAAATTAATGTTCTTAATGAGAGTTGTTCTTTACATTTAAGGACAATTGTCTTGATGTGCTGCAATATATTTTCTTGTTAGGCTATATATTGGTTTTGAATTATTGTTAAATATGCGTGAATTTCTAGGCCTATTAGTATTGAAAAATTCGTTGAAATGTAGCATTTAAATCTACGTTGTGTATCTTTTTGTTTGTTTTTTGTAAGTTGGGTGCAAAGCGTTTCCTCAAATGGCTCATGGGCGTGTTTATTTAGCTTAAATTGTGAGAGAGGGGGAAAAAAAGAAATCCGAAAGAGGTTAATTAATATACTGTAACTTAATTATTAACATTTAGCATATATGTTTACTTTAATTCTCAACATTGTGTAGATGCGATTTAGGCCTGAGTAAAGCAGGCCTCGGAGTTCTTATGTGTTGTTTGCCCGATCAAACTCTTTTTTTATAGTTTAACATTGGTGTTGAATATCAATAGATTTAAAAAAATTAAATATTAAATCTAGGAGTATTAAAGACGTTTTAATTGTGCATTTATACTATATTTAATTGTTAATAATAATAAATATACATCCATATTATTTGTTATTATCATTTTATCATTATTATAATAATTAACAAACTGTTTTGTTTTTTTTGTTTTTATTAAGAGCACAAATTTTTGAATTAACCAACACAATAAATCAGCAGCACCTCACAAAAACGCACTTAAAAACTATTGAAAATTAACTGGAGAGATTGTCCTGTCTTTAACTAACTTAAAGAGACCGCGAAACGTCCAAGTAAATGGTAAAATCACACAGGATATCGCGCATTCTACTCGTCGATTTAAAATAAACAAACAATCACACTTGTGTGATGTGAGATCTGCATCTGGTTAAAACGTGATACGTTGAAGGCTCTCTGCTGTATCACATTCCCCCTCCGCGCAACTCAATCCTGAAACACGCAGCTGATCACAACAAAGACACCTTTTCACTGGCACGAGCCCCTAACACTGCCCGCGCGCACCTGTAATGCATTTGGCACTTAAGCCCTTCATACAAAGTCAAATCGCCTCGGGCTGACCTTTCTATACGCACAGATACTTAACGCTGTAAAGCTTATTCACAGCTTCTTTCTCACCATATTCCTCTATTTCTCCTCATTTGTTTCTCTGGATTTACACTTGAGGCCTATTCAAACCTTGACTGTGAATTGGTCATGCACAAACCTTATTTAAACATAATCACAAAAACACCACACCAGTTACGGGGCCAATTAAACAGCAAATAAATACACGCGTGCACTGCAAGGCCCACGGTTTCTGCTGCAGATTATTGCAAGAAGTTGTATCTATATAGCCTATTGCTGTGCGCATACGCATATTTAAATAGTGCTAAATATGTATCAGGACAACAAATCAAAACAAGAAAATCATCAATCATATATTTCTTATACACTAAAATAATGATAAAATGGTAATGCGTTATTAGGATTGTGTCCGTTTCAGTCAGATTTTGACTTGAGTTAAAACATATTTACGTATAGACCTATATTATGTATGTATTTGTTTTACATTTAGCCTATATAAAAGCAATGCAGATAATATCAACAAAGCACAGACTCACAGACCGAGTTTGTTTGGAGGTTCTTGCTGAATTAATCATTTGATTTATCAAGGCCATATTTTACACGGCTGGCTCAAAGTGTCTGGCCTACAGCAATTCTTTCATCTGCTGTTTATCTGCTTTTTAATCTATTGTGTGTTTACAAATGAAAACTTCTATCAAAGACAATGGTTGTCTACATTCCACAAGATTGCAAAAGTGCAGTTCACTCCAGTGTGCCAACAGTCGGTTCTAACAGCATGAAGAGAACCGAGCAAAACGCTCAACTAAACAGCATAAAATAAAACACTATCTCATTAAAATGATACATTTTATCATATTAAAGCTTACAAATAAAAACGTATTCATACTCTAGAACTCATCTCCTTTTCTCGAAAGTATTAGTTTAGAAACGAATTACATAGGAACACAAAGAACGTTTATTAAAATGAACGCTATAAAAGTGAGGAAAACGAATGTCAGTTAAGTGCTCGATTATTCTTTTTGTTTACTTCGACATTATAGCATTGAATTGATTGTTGTTGTTTTTTTTGTAAAGTATTATTATTAATAATAATAATATTTTGCTGTTTTTATTAAATGCATTTTTAAATGTTAGGAATAATTTAAGTATTTCTTGCACGCGTTAGTGAAAAAAAAAAATAATAATTTCCAGATGTTTTTAAACCTTTGACCCCCACCTCCACCCCCTGTCCAAAGAGTGCCTTATTAAAAGCTAGATATTTTTAGGAGGGAAATAGGAAAATTGACAAACATTTGCTAACTATGTTTTAAACAAAACATTGTTTTAGAAAAAATAGTTCGTGCTTTTGGTGGCCTCTAATCAACAACAAGCTTTGACAGTCATTTAAGTAAACAATGGATTCAACAGGCATTACAAATCGATAAATCACTCGAGAGTTTAACTCCAACAAGACGACAATTTATTAAACAAATAGTAACTTTAGATATTTTCAAAAAAGTATACGAAAAAACTGTAACTCAGTTGTACACTCGTTACCTTTCTATACTGAATTGATTATAAATACTTAAGACATTTCCTTGCAAAGTTGGTCCACCTGCTCTTACATGAAATAAATTAACACATGTTCTCTTAATCTCTCTTGATGGACGAGCAGGGAGAGAATGTTTATGTGCAGCGGAATTATCCTACTTACCAACACAAACTCGCATATCAGCCCGAGTTCACTGACCTAAAGGCTTCCTTAAATTACAAACACATGGAAAATAATACGAATATATATTAAACAATTTTGAAATTCATAAAACTTTTGGTCAGAACTTGCTGCAGTCGTATACAAAGGCTCCGGAAGCTCGGTAGAGTGGCTGACTGGACGGGAAAGCCATTTGACAGCTATTGCTTCCGGTCACCGGAGAGCTGTTCAGAGCTATCCGCTGCGTCTCGAACATCTCTCGCACAGCGTGAAAGTTCTGCTGCTGGCCGGGATAGCTCGCGCTCAGGTGTCCCAGCTCTCCGGACTGATTGAGGTACCAGGGTGCGAGTCGGTTCTGCTGCAAGTGCTGGCTCTCCTGGCTCGAGCTCTGGTGGGGGTGTGAGATTGAAGAGGCGCTTGTTGTGTTTGTGTATTCCGGTAAAGTGTCATCCCCGTGGCCGCGGTCCCCAGTGTACAGGCTCGTCGCTTGCATGTTGCAGTGATAAGTGGCGGGCTGGCCGCAGGGTGGACTGTAATGGGCGGGCTGCGGGGATGGCGAGTAGGTCAGAGACACCGAGCCTGGTAGAGCGGCGCGAGAGGCCGGCAGCTCTGCCGCGTGCTGCGGGGACCCTCGAAGTCCTGTCATGATTGTATCCATACTAAAGGCCTGTTGTGGCGTTTGCGACTGAGGACTCCCGCTACACGCACTCCCACCGCTCCTGTCTGGACTTTCCGTTTTGGGCACGGTGCTGAGGGGTGGAGTGCTGTCATGCGGGGGCGTGCAGGCCCCGTTCTCCGTTTTTATGTCCCGGAGCTTCACTGGTTGCTGGGCGTCTTGCTCGCACGCTTGTCCCGGGTTGTCCTTGCCCTGCCGGTCCCGCTCCTCTCTGTCCCTCAGCACGTCCTTCTTCTTGAAGCGGCGCCTCCGTCGCAGGAAGCTGCCGTTTTCAAACATGTTATATGAGTCCGGGTCTAGAGTCCAGTAGCTACCCTTACCTGGCTTCTTATCATCTCTTGGCACCTTGACAAAGCACTCATTGAGCGACAGGTTATGTCGTATGCTGTTCTGCCAGCCTTGCTTATTGTCCCGGTAAAATGGAAAGCGCTCCATGATAAACTGATAGATTCCATTCAGTGTGATCTTTTTGTCGGCTGAGTTCTGGATCGCCATGGTGATGAGTGCGATGTAGCTATATGGCGGTTTCACCATATCCTTAGGCTGCTGTGCAGGGGCGTACGGCCCATATGCGCGGGCCATGCCGCCGGGGTACTGCTCGTGCGCCGCGTGAGAGTACATGCTCATAGGCGCAGGCATCCCGGTATATCCACCTCCGGCCGCGGCTCGATAAAAGCCTTGGTCTCCGGTGATATAAGGCACTACGCCTAGAGGGCTTTGGCTAGACACGGGGTAGCGCGCCTGCATCGTACCCCTGCTCTCCAACTGCGGACGAACAGAGAAAAATAAGGTAAAAAATAGGCAGACGTCTTAATTCACTTCGAGACAAAAAAAAATCAAAGCATTCCAAAGTCCACCTTTTCCTTCAGTATCTTGTCTCAAAACTTTCATCCAAAGTTTCTCTCCAGTCTGATGTTCAGGTCTTTGTCGTGCAGGCGAATGAGAAGCAAATGTCGTACGAGGAGAAGTCAGTGAATAGGGAAAACCTGTGAACTTCCCGCATCCGTCACTTCACAGGGACTTTTTCACCGAATTACCAATTCTGCCTTTTGGCTGCGCTAAGCGCTCCTCCCCGCGCTCATCTCACGACCAATAAGCGCTCGAGAGCTGTTTGTGGAAAGACTGTACCCGAAGACCTTTTCCCTGTGGGTATAGGCATAGTCTACCCTTGAGTTAAGGATAAGGGAGACGCAAACAAACGGAAAGAGTAAAAATGTTGACAGAAAACGAGAAAATTCACATATCCTTAGACTACTTATGGCGTGAAATAAATAGAATGGCTGATATCTGCTGTCATGGAAATATGGTAGCTATAAAATGACATTTTGTATAAAAAAATATATGGCCAATGTTAAGGTAAAGCGGATTTAGAATATTCGCAAAGATGCCTCGTTTTTTTAACATGGTTGTAGCCCGCCCGTCGAACAGGAATGACTCCCTGTTTTCGTTCATGTAGATGTCAGGACTCATTTCAATCATTTGGCACTAATAGATGCGCTGGAGGGGTGAAGTAAAGCGATGTTTGTTCTTCAGAAACAAATGTACTACTGAATGGGAGCAAAGCAAAATCTCTGCAGGCCAAAAGGTGTAAATGATGCGATGTGTCTTTTTGGAGGTATAGGTCAACGAAAAGCCACCCAAATGTGCTTTACACTTATTCTTTGTCAGTGCGTTTTCTCACACTTCATTGCTGCTTTAATTTTCTTTAGTAGGCTAAGTGTTAAAACATGTCTTCAGTTAATAATAGCTTTAGGTTTCCATTGAGAAGTCGCACCGCTTGTGACATTTTTCTTTATCATTAGCCTACAACGAAAATGGAAGGAAGCAGATTAAAAAGTGGCATTTTATTAGATAACTTTAATGACAAGGTAACAGGCAGTTTAATACATTTGTTCAACTTGACTGTGTAATATGCTTTTGGGTTGTAAAGTATTTAATAGGCCTATTAAAAATGTGCTCTTGCAGAAAGATGGGGAAGACAGAATGGAAACAGAAGGAAAGAAAAAAAAACTAAATACCATTGTTATTCTCTTTGCCAATATAAAAATATTAGATCAAATAGGCAATTATAATAAAATATTAAATGATACTAAAACATCATTAACAATTCATTATCAATGACAACAATAACAGCAATAGGCTTATAATGACGTTTATATTATCAACAATAATAATTATAATAACATACAAAAAGAAGCGGGGTTTTTCTCATGTTTTTACTTTTATGAAAGATTGAGTTCATTCTAGTTCATTGACAAATATTTAGCCTAGTAATATATCATAAAAAAATTAAATGTCACAAAACAACATTCATTTCGTTTTTTTTCTTTAACTGCATGGCTAAACTGATGTAAATAAAAAAAAATAAAAAAATCAATTAAAATCCTTGTAGGCCTATAGATGTTATCATGGTTATCATATTTTTCACTTGGAAGTATTCTTCCTTTTCTTGCATTAATTCCTGCTGTGTTAGCTCATTTAAAAAACAAAGGAATTAAGGCAATTCCGTGCAATGAGGAGCAACAAGCAAAATGAGGAGCGCGTCTGTTTGTTGGCCAAATTCACCTGCTAAATGTGTTTCTGTCTTTGATCGCCCCCTTGTGGCCATTTTGTACAAGAACCCATTTTGGGTTAATGTTTTCTAATAACAGCCATACGTAGCATATACCTATATGCTATAAAAATAGTTATTGACGCACAACGTGCCAATTTTTAGGTCAGATTTTAGGTTAAAACGCATATTATATATATATTATATCTGTTTTCACAATTTTATTTAAAAAACCTTTTTAATAGCCTATCAATATTCCATGTTGTAGTTCATATCAACTACCTATAGCCTATGTATTACTTGTAGTTAAACGTTTAAATTATATTGTAGCCTATTTTAAAAAAAAAAAATAAGGCTATATTTTAACTTAAATACATACAAATGGTGTGTATATATTGTGAATATTAATTTCATGGTCCATTCGTAAGGTCAGCAGTTTGCATAATGATGCCAAATGAAGCATTCAATAAGGAAATTAATCTCTGGTGCTGCTTTTGCGTTTGAAGAATAGTAGCATTACTGCACTGGTCCACAGATGTCAGGCTGCACGCGAACAGGCAAGACCACACACTAACTTCTTCAAACAATGCGGTTAACTACAGCGAATGGGTTAGGGATGCAATCAGCTAATGCACTAAAAGGAATGTTCCATCGCCAGCTGCATAGAAGCAGCATTATTCTTTAGCATGAGGTGTATGAAGTCCCTCATGGGCTTGTCACAGCAGTTGTCCACATTCTTTGTTGTTTAAACTAGAGTTTGAAGTCAAATGCGAGCAACAACATTTAGCTAGATGACAGAACTTCTCGAATATAACGCCGATCTTCGTGACAGTCAGATTATGTGTTTAGAGAGCATTTGATGCCTTTGCTGTCTGTCAATCTTTTTGCTCGTTCATATGTCATAGCGTGCGGTCCATATATGGAAATCCGGAAGTGGCAACTGGGCCAAGAAAACAAAGCCTGTGAGAGAGCATTGGTACAGAATTTGGAGCTGCTGAGCTTCGAAGCGTTTAACTCAGATGCCGAGCTTGCTTTGCTTTTGCTTGACAGGTAAAAATACCATAGATACCCCAAAGCGGAGGGTGTGTAGAAAAAGGGGGTGTGTTTATTTTGTTGGCTGAAGTTTTGGCGGAAGTTCCAAACGGATAACATCTCAACTTCTATGATAGGCTACCAGGCTACTTGTTAGCCAAATATTGTTTATTTTTGTTTCCTCATCTACTAGCCTATAGGAGATATTGTTTAAAACAGTAATCAGAGATCAGATATCAATAATAATAAAATCATGTAGCCTATTTTATTTCATTCCCACTAAAGAAAACTATCACAAGCCAAGTCTTGATATTATGACCATGTATTGCTGAGTCACGACAACTGTCTTTTTAAGATATGCCTAATCAGTTATCAGTAATAATATATTTTGTTTGATTCACTTGCAAAATAAATAAATAAATAAATAAAATAACGATACACGATTTCGGCTCTGTCCGCTAGGGGGACCCCTGGCACCCCCTATTACTGAAGGCAAGATAATTATTTCATTAAAAAGCACACGGAAAAGGGGGAAATGGCTTTTTTATTTGCTTTCAATATTATATTTTAAATTTGAAAATGTCATATATAGCCTATATTATTCTAATGTTGATTTCTTAGTCTGAGCTCATAAAATATGTGACTTGTAGTAAATGTTTTGCCAACTGGTTATGGTAATAAATACATTGGTGGTTTGTCATCATTTTAGCTTTTTGTTTTGCTCACCATCCACCACCACAATACCAGATTCTGTCTCATATGAGGCCGTTGAACAAAATATGCAATGCTTCGAGCTAAAACACATGTGCTGACTAATGCTGCAAGTCATCTCTTTAATGAAAGTCATCCCACTCTTCCTCTTCACAGATTATAGTTTCTCTCCATCAGCAGAAATCCTCTAAATCTGTTGTACATTAGATAGTAGTTCTGCGTACATTGTTAGTTTATAAAACGCATCTTAGTGGAAAAAACTTGACCATCTCAAAATGTCCAATAAAATATTTAATTTTAATATAATTGTTTATAATTTTTTTAATGCAAATCTGAGCTATACACTCAGAAAAGAATTACCACTGAAAGCTGATTTGTTGAATTTAATTTTGATTGTATTGTGCAAGGCACATCATTTACAAAATGTTCAGACATACTTTAAATGTGTCTTTGTTTAACAGTCAATCAGCAATGAACTCTGTGCTCTATACAGAAACACATCTGGTGCACAGTTTTCATGGCATGTAGGAAACTCTGCAAGACTAAATGAATTCAGCAATCATTTGTTTTGTTTTTTTTCACCTCCATTTTATGTAGTTGAGCTGCATGACATGATTGCTATAAGTGCCATCTGAATGCTCTTTCAGCCACTTTTCATAAGGCTAATAATGTGCATCAGCATATTTCGCTAAACGATCACTGATGTGTCGCACTATCCCATCCAAAATCCTATTACTAGGCTAATTATAATAAACATTAATGATTAAATATTCTACAGTCTATTTTGTAAAGAATTTCTTGCTTTTTAAAATGAGATCTGCTGTAACCTCCAGATAGCCTAATAATTATCCCAAGCTTTGATATGTAATTGTCATATGCATTGAGAGCTACTAGTGATTTTTTCTATCTGTTTACATTGTCGTTTCCAGGTGATTTTACTTGTCTATATAAATACCTCCAGTAGCCTAGATGCTTTAATAATGAGGCTTTTGTGTTTTCTTGGAAGATAACTGTGTTTTGAAGACGGGTGCGATTGAAGTGGATGAATGAAGCTGTGAGTATAATCCGTGTTTATTAGTAACTATAAATGTCTCATTGTTATCCTCTCCAAATATTCGCTCAGGTATGCCGCTTTGTTTATACAATCAGGAGGAACATTGGCAGTCATCGAGTCCGTTTCGCTGGAGTCGTGTGAAGACAGTTTCATCAAGTCACCAATAGATGGCGGTAGATGACCGTGTAAAAGCTTCGACTGCCTGCGCCACCAACAACCACACAAATAGTAGGCTATCTGAAATGAGTTGAGCTTGTTTTTGAAATTCTCACGGTAACACGTGTGTCATTTTGCTTTTGAAGGTCAAGAAAAACTGAAGTTTGTTCAGTTATATTTCGTTCTCCTTTTTGCACGGGTCACATTCTTGGAGCACTGCTGCATAGGCTATTGAAAATGTAAAATATGTGCTTTGCTTTGCTTTGCGGCGGGGAAAAAGTAACTAAAAATGTATTTAAGTGTTATTACAAAGTGTTAAGTGTTATTACAAAAACTTCCTAATTTATAAGAATTACACCAAACCTGTAGCCTAATTTATCGTAGGCCACTGACCAAGCGGAAGATTAATTTTCAATATTAGAAATTAAAATAGGCTAAACAGTGAGAATGTTAAAACCAAAAACTGCAAAGCCAAGTTTCACTAAAATATGTAATGCACATGCGTCGTAAATGGAAATGTAAACTATTTAAATTACCGTGATAACGCTTTGCAATAAGGGCTCATTTGTTAACGTTAGTTAAGACATTAATTAACATGAAATAACAAAAAGCAATATATTCTTATTCATTTATTAACCTTTGTTATTTGATAAAAATTGTAATGTTATTTCACAGTGCATTAACTAATGTTAACAGACACAACTTTTGATCTTAAAAATGTATTAGTAAATTTTGAGATTAACATTAATATGGTAAAGTAGGGTATTGATCTTTGTTAGTTTACTCCATATAATAATCTGTGAAGTTTATTTTTAACTGGCATTTTCATTAAGTCTGCGCAACAAAACAGCTTGAGCGTTGACTTTTTGACAAAGAGCATGTTGTCAGAATATAACCTGAAAAAAAAACTATTATATGTTAATGAAATTGTGAAACGCAAAAATTTCATGAAATTGCAAAGATGTAGAAAGTAAAAATAAAAAATATGTCTTTCTTTAATTAGTCTATTTATTTATTATTTTATTTATATATATTTATTATATATATAGGCTATATTATTTTTTTTGTTGTGATTAAAAATGTGACGACTTGCCGCGACCAGGCCTACATGTATGAAAAATATAACCTTTGGTTAAAAATATGCTGCCTTGATTATACAACTGACTCGTTGTATATTTAGCTTGTCTACACAACCGCTATTGCAAAATATAATGATAGAGGTTTGGAAGTTTGGAAGACAGAATTCACAACAATTATTCTAATGTTGGTGTTTTTAATCAACATAAAAAAACACTGGAGGAAAACATTGGACTTTTGACTCAGATACAGATTTTGTGACAACTGGCCACAACTTCCTCTATAAACCTATACACATCAAATTCGCAGTAGATTAGATAGATAGATAGATAGATAGATAGATAGATAGATAGATAGATAGATAGATAGATAGATAGATAGATAGATAGATAGATAGAGAAACATGGACTAGGTCAGGCCAAAAAACACACTGCTTTCTTTGAAATGTTTTATTTCTGCTTCCACACATCACATTGCTCTGTACAGATTAAGTGACATATATACTCAAATGTGCTTAATTCAACCTCTATTGAAATGTAACCACAACACATAAAATGGCCCGTCCATAACTTCATTAGTTTAACATGAGTTTTATATGCGCTCGGACCGGTGAGGTCAACTCGTGCTGCCAGGGGCTGGTTTTGGAAAATAGGCCTATTTCCAAGCGTTTTGCGAGTGCAAAATAATTAATCCTTCATTAATTTTCTTTACCTCACAGTTATCCAAGTGCTTATCTTTGTGCAACCTGCTCCGCAAAAAGCGGACTACATCACGCAAGGCTTGACGTCTTGATGCATACTCTGATGGTGGTGATGGTGATGATGATGGTGGTGATAATATCCGCCGGCAGAAGGATGGAAAGACGTTATTCCGTTAAAATTCAACATGAAGTCCTTCCGTTCTCCGACTGGGGATGAATGTGTCGGATAGCGCGATATTCCCACTGGGGACAGATATATGCACAATGAGAAAAATATACACTTAATGACCAGTACATAAAATCTAATATTATGTATTGTTATTTTTTTATTAATCAGCTCATACATGTGTGCTTTTACCCCCACATTTGGAGTAAAATGCTCCATATCTGCCTTTAAATGTTTTGTTATCAAAACAAATAGATTTTTACCATTTTCTTTACAATTATGTTTCTCCATCAATTTTCCATGAAATGGATATTTTTTTCGATTTCAATATTTTTTAAACTACTAAACTGTCTCTCATGGTCTTCACGCATTTTTCTTCATGGAAAAATATATTTTACATTTACGTGAAAATATAGGCTAATGATTCTTGAACTCTAGATGGTAATAACAACAATAATTATTATTATAAACGTATTTTGCTGTTTCCTACCCCAACACAACAGTGTGGTCGGACGTAGACATACATAAAAAAATCTTGCAAAAGATGTCAAAGTAGCCTATATTTGAGCCATGCTGAACAGATGATGAATTCGACAGCTACTTCAAAACATTTTGTACAGTTTATAGTATAAAGTATTTAAAAAGTATTAAGTTAAAGTATTAAATTGAACCTTTTGGCATTCTGAGAAATCTTTCTTTTTTTTTATCATGCTTTTCATTTTGATTTTGGCTACAGAATTATGTAGCTAGTTTAGATCGATTTTAACGTAATAATAAATATATTTTAAAGCAGAGTTACACTTTATTTTAAAGTGTCTTTGTTACAGTGTAATTATACATTTAAGTAGGCCTACTATTTAATATTAATTAACAACATGTAGCTTGGGTCGAGGTTGTAGGATTAGAGTTTGGTTTTGCACAGTTATGCAGAATGTAGGCCTACTGTTATTACTAAAGTAACAAAGACACTGTAAAATGAAGTGTTACCCAAAGAAATCTAAAAATAGTGGCATCTAAATGTTTCATAGATGACATGTTATTTGTTGTTACCTGACATGTCTGTGTTGTCTCTGGCACTTTGCGGCATATAACCCTGCTCCAGAGAGTAGGTGAATATGCCGGGATGCTGCCCTGTGGACGGCGAATTGCTCGAGACTGTAGTCGGCTGTTTTAGATATGGAGAATTTGAAGAAGCCCACAGTGCCGTGCTCTCTGAATACGACGAGTGACCCTCAAGCGCGCCCGCTATTGCAGGAGAAGACGGGACTGGGCTGGTGTTGCTCTCCGCGCCATAGTCTCCGTTCCCGGGCACTGGACAGCTAGCCATATAGCCATGTCTGGAGCTGGGGGACATGTGACCGTGGTGCCCGCTGCTTATTGACTCATAACCATTACCAGACAGGTCCAGGTTATAGCCACTGCTGTGGCACGCAAGTGCGCCGGTGGGAGGTTGGTAATCGAAGCTCTGAGGTAAAATGGCGGAACCGAACCCTAGGCCGTTCATCATTCTGTACATTGGTTTCATGGCCTGACATTTTCTCCTAAATCCTCGCGGTCTTCGCCGAAATGACCCTTCCTCGAACATAAACTCACTGGTGGGGTCTATGGTCCAGTAGTGTCCTTTACCCGGCCGGCCAAGGCCTTTTGGTAGTTTAATGAAGCACTCGTTCAGAGACAAGTTGTGCCGAACAGAGTTTTTCCAGCCCTGATAAGAGCCTCGGAAAAAAGGGAAGCGTGTTTGTAAGAACTGGTAAATCTCACTAAGTGTGAGTCGCTTCGTCGGTGCGCTCTGAATAGCCATCACAATGAGCGCAATGTAAGAGTAGGGCGGTTTCTCCGGGCGTCGCAGTCCTGAATTAGTCTTTTTGCTCTTGGACACGGTGCCATGGTCCTCCAAGTTACCTGTCGAGTTCATCAGTCCTGGATGCAGCGCGGTGGACGCTGGACTGGTCCTAGCCGGGGGCGTCGACCGCAGTGGTCCGTGGGAGCTCTCAGTCGTCATCTGTCCCGCTCTGACGTACGAACACAACTCGATGACAGACGTTGACAGAAGAAAAAGGCAAAGCAAAACCTCAAAAAGTTGAGATATTCAAGAACGAAGTTTAAGAAAACAACCGAGAATAAACACCACGCTTATTCAGTCGAAACCGTTTGCTTATTTAAATAAGCATCCCATGTAAAGGTAGGCTAACTGCCTTCTTTTCCTGGCGTTAAAAGTTGTCGTCCAAACCCTGCTGTTTTTGAGAGAAAATATCCAAGTAATACGCGTATTTGTAGTCGTTATCAACGGTTCTTTTTCTGTCACTGTCTCCGCGCTTATCCGGGTGGCTGTAATCCCTTTTTGAGAACGAAATGGAAAGACTTGAGTTCGTGTAGCGCCTCAACTAAACAAAACTCGACAGCCAATCACTCAATAACTCTCTCCGGCTTTCTCTACTCAAAACGCTCCTCCTTCCTCGCCTCACCCACCCCCTTAAGCCCCTATAGACCCCAGCAAACTCGACTCTCTCTCTCTCTCTCTCTCTCTCTCTCTAGAGCCACATGCAATACATTGACTGTCCACCCGCAATCTATCACTATGCGACAACAAACATTGCATCTCTCATCATTATCATTATCGTCTTTCTGGCTTAAGCCTGCTTATTCTTCTGGCTTATTTATAAAATATGTTTTGGTCATTTCGCCTGAATGAGTCAGTCGGTGTTGCGCGCTTTATGAGAATAAATTTGGGTATAAAAGAATTATATTTTTTAATAAAGAGTATCTTAGCTTATCAAGTGAGTGAGAGGCTAATGCCAGTGTTCCGCTCCTTTGTGGAATTTGTATTTGCAACTCAATTTTAATTGGATGGATTCCTCTAATGGCCTTGGAGGGTTGTCAATACGAACAAAAACTCAATGAGCGTGAGAGGCCTTAATAAACGTAGCAGGACTAAAATAAATAAATCATACCATCAAATGAGGAGACAGTGATCAGCGAGAGGCGAGTGAGAGAAGAGGGGAATAACTTTGGCTCGAGTGGAAGCAGGCTGTCTGTGTCGAGAGGTTTGGATACCACACACAGCGCTCCAGTATCAGTTTACGGGCCCCGGGCTGCAGCACATCCCTCGAGTCCAGCGTTCATTAGCAAAAGAAAATGCCAATTAGCCATTTGGACGTCGACAGCTTCCGCCAGCAAAGAAGGGTCACAGCAGTCCTTATAGACCAGTATAAATATTTATTTATTTATACAAACGTAAGCATCTAATACCTATAAATTAATGTTAGGCCTATATATAAATGTTTGTTAATTGTTATATTTGTTATAGGCTGTGAGAAAAAATGAAAGCAAAGCCATTCACATTGGCTTAGCTATAGGCATATATCCTATATATATATTTGTAATCGAATTGTGAAATGCCCCTCTGTTGTTTTCAACTGGACAGCATTTTATTAGCCTACAAATGTTTATAATCTTACATTAGGCTATTGAATTATTCATAATATTTGTTTACCGTTTATTATTAAAATAGAAAAACAAAAACCGCATTAACTATGGCTCCTACAGTCTTTCTTTCTTTCTTTTTATTTTTTATTTAGGCCTATTTTTAAATAGCGCGGATATGTTTTCTCTCGCGCTCTCTTTTTCCCCTCCCTTTTTAATCACCCAACTCTTTTAAGTGTCCTTTTGAACAAAGCAAATCAACAATCCCCTAGTTTAGGCTTACCGTGAGGATGTGGATAAAAACATGTTCCCGCGCTATATAAGCAGTATTTCGCCGGGTTTCCCCCGCCCGCTGAGCGCCTGACCCCCGCCGAGTCCCGGATACCCGCGGCTGCTCTAGAGGAAACCGAGCTCTGCACGAGACTTTGAACACAGGCCATCGTTATGTGCGTAAGAAAGCATCGTGCTCCCTCACCCAAATACATTCACTGATCTATTTTCATTACAGACCTAATTGAACCACTGTAAACAAGATTTATGACTTATTCTTTGTCAAACGAATATGCATCAAAGGGTCCAGTCAACCTTTGATCTGAGACAATTTTGTGCCTGATATGAAGTAGGCTATCAAACCATTTTAAGTGTCCCATTTAAGACTCCTTACACCGGACACACAACTACAACATACTGAAATATTTTACCTCCTCTGAATTATTAGAGAAAAAGGGCGTTAAACAGTTTTAAATTATTAGAATATATAGAGACATTATTAGGCCTAATTAATAAATTATTAGAGTTTAAGACAGTAAGAATAATCTGTTATTTGATCTATCGATGCTTTATTTTTTATGTTTTAATTTTTATTAGTTATACGCCTTCATTGCTCTGTTCCAGAATGGTAGACCTATTATTTAAGCCAGTAGCCTTTACACACTGAAAAATTCATCCCTCGAAATTTGAAAACTTTTAATAAACTAAAGTTTATTTGATGCCTGCTGTTCTTTTTGGCAAGTTAAAAATGGAAACAATTGAGAATGTTTGATGAAAGCATTTTTTACAGTGCGTTCATTTGGTTTGAATGTCAATACTTGCACTGCATGAGCGAAACCATAAGGAAATTCTACCTAGACTTGATAAAACAATTTTATACTGTATTATTTCGTATATTTTCATAATTATTTATTTATATATATTATTTATCTGAAAATATGCTCTTATTGCCCCGATTTTGTTTATGTAGATAATAACACCACCATAGTCCTGTATGTTTATTTAACGTGTTTCTCAGATAAGCACGTATATTTATAGCTATACGAATGAGCGTTTCATTTGCAGTCGAAATGCTAATGTCATGATAGATTTTAATTCTCAGCTAACGGTTTTTACATAAACAGGTGTGTCATTCCGCGAGTTCACCTGCAGGTTGCAGCATCGCACTTAAATGGCAAGCATTTAAAAGAGTGAGCATTTAAATATTGTCAGCTATACACCAATGCATTATTTGCGAGTTATATACGTGCCATAACCACAAAAGTACATAAAATTGTGAGCTTTCTGTAACCTTATAATAGTGCAATAGAGTTCCATCAACGTCGAGCATCTCGATTTCTCTCAACTTTTATCATTTTGTAGGCCTACTGATTGTTCGCTTTATACAACAAAACATCATCTTCATTCGTTAATTAGGCCTAATTAATTAATTAATTCGTTCATTCATTCATTCATTCATTGAGGAGTAAGGACAAATATATAGGCATAAGTGAAGAAAGACACGTGCTCCCAGATTTAGTATGCTCTGAAATAGGCCCGTTCCCTGACCTGAAAATTACAGGGCTGTCAACCCAAGGAGATGACGTGACTGAGAACTGAAATTGAAAAGGAAACGATGGCCCTGTTTCAGTACCGCGGACAGCGCAAAATATTTCATGTTTGAGACGAGCAAAATAAAAAAAATAAAAAATAAAAAATATCATGTTAAAAAAACAAATATATACACAAAATGAAATATTGATAAATGTAAAATTTAGGCTCTATAAAATTTCGTTGTAGTTATTCCATTTAATGATTTTTATTTTTGTACAAATACGTCCCATGCTGTCCTTTTGTCGTAGACACCTTGCAGGTTTGAGATTAGAGTTATCCTGAATAGGTATTTTGTAGCTACTTGCCTGATTTTAAATGGAAATCAATTCATCTGCAGACATTTTAGATTATTGCCTTCATTTCTGTTAATGGCAATAAATAGCCTAAATAAGTGCATACATACAAATAAATAAATAGGCCTAACGTCTAAAATAGCTTTTGTTCGTGCAGTGGTTTTGATTATGACAAATTTTAGCGCAATTTTGAAATTGTCTATTGTTCAATACGTTGACTTATGTTTGTGCTAGACCCGTTGTAACTAATAAGCCGTGATGTCGAGCTTATTTTGAATTTACAGGCGCATTTCCAATTGCTTTAATTATAATGGTAGCCTACTTGACCTATTAAGTGTATAATTCAACCGACAAAATCACTGCTTAGGATAACGATATTAATTTATTAGGCTATATTAATTAGGCTACATTATCGATAATAAATTGTACGCAGAGAAAATGGCATGAAATGCCGTTCCATTCATTCCAGCTTTGACAACATACGACTTTTATTTTGGGAGTGCATGCGTGGCTGCAGCTTCAGTGACTCACGCTTGTAGGCGTATATGTTTTTTTGTTTTTTGTTTTTGAAGAGAAACTGTTTTTGAATCACGAGTTTTCTGAAACGTTTGGTCAGTTAACAGACCTTGTAATTTTACATTATGAGAAAATATATTGTATAGGCAATTATCGGAGTCTCTATATCGTTTTAAATAAACATTTTTGTGTTTATTATGTGAATTAGTAACAAAGTTATGCATAATGATAATTAGGCTATTTTTTTGTATAGGCCTATGTTTGGTTTGATGATTGATATTGATACTACAGTAAATACTTGAGCGGCATCCAGTTTCCATGGTTACTCCCTCAGGTGACCGCGATTTCTATTCGCTATTCTATATGTCGTGACAACGTATTTTTACCTAGGCTACTTATCTCTAATTTTAATTAACTGTTTAATATTTAGAAAATTTACATCAAATCAATCAAATTTCAAACAATTTTTTTCTTGGTTTCAGTGTTTGCTTGTGCCTTTGCCTTTAAGGTAGGCTACAGATTTCAGCAAGTCAGTCATTGTAAGCAAAACATGTAAGTGTTGTGTCTAATGACCAGTGAGTTCAGGCAATATAGTTTCAGAAGAATAATGATTGAAAATGCCTAATTTCTCTCACATTTTCCTTTATTGACGAAAGTACAACTGCATATGTTGTCCAACTGACTGAGCACAGCTCTAAACAAACACATTTACACAGACATGAAACACGGTAGGCCTACACTTATAACCCAACACAGTTTTACAAAGAAGCAAACATTTAAATACACATACATTTAAATACACATTCTGTCTATAATTATTGGCATGGTTATGCCATCGTTTACAAGAAATGAAAATGGATTCAGTAAACACTGTGCACCGGCGAGGCATTGATAGAAGAGATCTAAACAGCAAGCATGCAGCACTGCAGTAAGTGTGTATTCTTTGTGCATGCTGGGCTTAAAAATCACGAAAAATAAAGCACATAGTCCAAAACACACAAACTGTTTCGCGAAACAGAAAAAAAGTGCACATAACTGGTGTGTCAAACACCAAAGAAACTGCGTTTAAGCGTGATATTGTCTGTAAATTGCCTTGTTCGCTTGTCATTTCATGACAGCAGAGAGTCTATTCTGAAGGGGTGAAATCCAGTTTCTTGAACAGTAGTAGTGTGAGAATGTGCCAAACCCGGAAGGGAAGTCGGTATGTCCGGCATTCGACTGATGTTAGTAATGTCCACCGTATTACACCTGTAGATCGGAAAGGCATTCGACACCTCAGAACTGACCTGGAATCCGCTCTGAGGCGCGTGAGCCGCTGTGGAGGGCGGATAGCCCATAACGACTGGCAGAAAGTGCGGAGCTGCTGACAACATTAGCCTGGTACCAAAACACGTGTCCTCTGTGCTTTGCTCCCTCCGCATAAACGGTTTACTGAGGATGCTGTCTATGGCGAACGAACTGGAAAACTTGGAGCTTTCGTCGCGCGCTGGGAGCCGGCTGTCATCCGCAGGCGCGCGCTCCTGAGATTCCGAGTTGCTCAGGATCTTCTTACTGATGCGCTTCCTCCTCCGGCGGAAAACGCCGTCTGCGAATGTGTATTCACTGTGTGGGTTCAACATCCAATAGTTGTCTTTTCCCCACGGACGTGAGGGATCTCGCAGCACTTTTAAAAAGCAGTCGTTCAATGACAAGTTATGCCGTACAGAGTTTCGCCACCCCGTGTAGCTGCCCCGAAAAAACGGGAATTTTTTCATTAAGTACTCGTTTATTTCAGCAAGTGTGAGGCGGCCGGTGTTGGAATCGCGAATGGCCATAGCAATGAGCGCGATGTAGGAGTATGGTGGTTTGGGTCTACGCGTATATGGTTTCGCCTTCCCGTCCGCAACGGGGGCACTTGGTCCTGGGCTGTTGGCTGAACAGTCTCCATCCGAGCCCAATTCTTCCTCCGTGGACAGCGGTGAAGCCACGTTCACATCCATGTCATTGCAGAGGTCCTTGTCCACAAGGCGACTCGCAGAGAAAACCTCCAACTTCATTGTAAGGCGCCTCTGTCACTTTAAACTGAGTAGCTTTTTATTCAAGTCTTCTGCTGTTCGATTTTAGCAACAGTTTCGGGAGTAAGTCTCAGTCAGTGTCAGAGTCTATGAAAGAAACAAGAATTATCACTTCCTATCGGTTAAAAAGTCCTCATGGGAGAACGTAGTGCACCGGCGGGTGTTAATATAATCGCTGTGCAAGGACGGCCCACGAGGGCGGGGCTTACAGGCCAGACCTGTCAATCACAAACACATTCACGCGAGTTAAAGATTTAGAGATGCTCACCTGCCCCCGTAAGTGCATGCATAGAGTGTGAGGGGTTTGTGAGGAGTCGTGAGGACGTCTTTTCTTTTCTTTTCTTTTCTTTTCTTAAAAATAACCTGTGAGAACATTTGAAGAGGTTCTTAATATAGAAAAGGCTCATTAATATTTACATTTAAATCTAAAACAATACAATTTAAATCTAATTTACTTGTTCATCATCAACTTACAATATCCTTACAAATATAGTGAAACCATTGTGTGTGTACATGTGTATTTTAGGAAATAAGTCATCAAAAATGACTTGATATATGAAGGGTTCTCATTTTTTATAAGCCTATATATTTAAATTTACCTTTTAAAAAGTTCAAGGATAGCCTATAACACCTGAAATGACCTACATTGTGAAACCCAGCCAACAGTCTCCACACTGAAAACAGCTTAATAAACATGCTAAATATTTTGTTAATGTGAAAGTTTAGTATCTTTAGTAGTATAAATCAAAATACATCTGTGAAAAATCTCCACCATGATAGAAAAACAAACATGAATGTGCGTTTCTATACTTGTGAGGGACATATTATATATATATATATATATATATATATATATATATATATATATATATATATATGGCCTTTGATGCTTCTATCATCAGAAAAAACATTCATTACATTCTTCTTATTCATTGTATTCAGACATAAGTACACTTGTGAGACAAAGCGAACATGCCTGCTAATTCATTTGAACTGTGATATTGGCAAGGTGACCTCGCCACGGTATGTGGAATGTCACACCTGATTCTGACGCACCCAATACCTGACATCAACGTGTCACTCACGATCACTCTTTGTAAACTGAGTTTACATGTTTAATGAAACAATTTGCTCGTGGCAGTTGCTGACTTTTGAAAGAATGGGGAAGTTTACTGCACTTATGATGAGCTTGGACAAGGGCCACATATATGAAAAGCACCCTAGAGATCACACACAGGTCAGAGAGTATATGAAAAGAAAAAAAAAATAGAAGGCAGCAAACAACACCTGCCTAAAAATTCACCAGAGGTGAAGGCACAGTGAAAGGTCATGAAGTTTCATAAGTTCCTAACGTGCCCTATAGGTGAGTGATAATCATTTAACTGTCTTTTGAACCACACCTACATAAAGCCTTTGGGATATTTTTTCTTTGAGTGAATCCAAAACATTCTCTTGTGCACCGATGGTGTGTGTAATTTTCTGGGTTCATGGGGCAGGCAAGCAAGCCTGTGCGACTTGTGGTGTGTGTCTATAAACACACACACACAAATACACCTACATACACAAATGATTATATAGTCTTCCATGGAGACAGTCTAAGCATGTGTTACTGTTAGGTTCTCAGTAACCATAACTTTATTTTCCACAACAAATAAGAAGAACACTAGGGTCCAAAACAACATTGGACCCCATTGACTTTTTAAGTGTACGAACAAAAACAGTTCATAAAAATAAGCGTAAAATATGTTCCACTTCACTATAAAACTTGTACATTCATTATACTGCTAAACTCATCCATACATTGAAAAGGTTACAGACCTCCATACTTCCATTGTCCCAGGCCTACTATTGTCATATGTAAAAGGGCTTGCTAAATCTACTCACATAAACCACACACAAAACACAGATCTACTTCATTTATGAACAACAAAGCTTTTTACTTTGAATCGTTCTGAAATGAATTATGTCCTGATGTATGATGCTGGCCACATTTCTTTTTAAAATGTCTTGGAATATCCCTGGATATATTCAAAGGCCTTGACTGCTTCCCCAGTCAGAAACTCAAATAAATATGAATTTAGCAGTTTGGCACTGTGTGCGGCTCCGAACCGCTGCAGTCAGATAGAGTTTCGGGCCTGTGCTTACTCCTTGCCCTTACCATTCCAAGACAAAATGATTTCCAGCAGGCTGAACACTTGAGCAGACCTAAAACTGACTTTTAAAGGGCATGTCAACCAATCTTTTTAAAAATGTAATCAAACACTAATAGAAAGAGACCATATTAAATGTTTGGCAGTTTGATTCCTGGTCTGCAAAAGTCACCATCTCTCTCCCTTTGTGACAGCTGAAACGATCATTCTCCTCATACCTGTTGTGTTTAGCTTCAATGGCCATCTGATAACTTTAAGTTCAGTTCCTTCTGTCTGCGATGCGATGTGTGTGTGCACAGGTGTGCGTGTGGTTTATCTTTTTTTTTTTAAATGCAGGTGTCATGATCTTTTTCTGCGCACAAAAAGTTCAAAGTCATCTATTTATCTTCTGTCTGTGTTAAGATAGGATCCAGCACTTGATCTACACTACGCTTATCTTTTTAGCTTTAAATACTGACGAGGCCATCAAGCATTTCAAGAATTTGTTTGGTTGTCTGTGTTTTATTTAGCAAAAAAACATTTGGGTGTTAAATAAAAGAGATTTAGTGTATATAATGAAGCACAATATATCAGCACCAATATTTAGAGATTTTTTTTCATTTATCAGTATTGATCAATATTGAATATTTGATCGTGCTTCTCAGTTCCTATATTTTTACATTTACATCTAATGCACAATTAAAGTTTATCTTTAATAATTTAATAACACTGTTAAATGTAATCTGTAGCAAATTGTAAAATAAATATAGCTGCGAGCAGCAATTATCGGGGTTCAAGAGCTTTAGGGCCTTTAAGCACATGCGTAAAAAGATATTATGTTTTATTTAGAAAGCATGTAACCACTTAGATCATAGATGGAAAAGACCATTTACAGCCAATACAGGCAATTTTCCATTAAAAAAAAAAAACATATGGTTTTTAAAGCCTTTTAACATTTATAAAGGTTGAGACAAAAACATAGGACTAGCTCACCAAAGTTGGTTTTTTAAATAATCTTCAGTTTTTAATGAACAATTCAATGGACACCTGCAGTCCTAGATGCGAAGTTGCTTAGAATGAGGAGTTCTACCATGGGGTATGAATGTCGTGGGCATGTGCGAAAAATCGCACAATACACGATCCTTTACACACATGAAAAACTCAAAGGAGCCTCCCAGTGGCCTGTTTCTTTTGAATTTCTCACAGTCAACTTTCATTCCGATCAGCCTTCGTTAACCTTGTCTGATAGCTGTTCAAAATTCAGTGGTCGACGGCGGACATATATTGTTCGAGATGGGTCAATGTCCTCATAGACAGTTGTGGCCCCTCGGTCAAAGACACTGCATGCCAATTTTCAAGTCGATCGGACTAACGGTGAAGTAGTTGTAGCCATTTTCATGTTTTTTCCTGTTATAGCACCACCAAGTGGCCAGTCGCTGCATCCTTTTTCACGCGACCACAGAATGAGCTCTTACATAGGTGTGCTGAGTTTGGTGAAAATATCTCATTCTGTTCACGAGTTATAGCAATTATAGTAAAAGAACGTTTTGGTGGCCCTTAGGGAACGTGAATGAGAATTTCAGCTTTTTTTATAACTACTGACAATCAGATTTCAGAGAATCTCGCTGCACTGGTTTGATTCAGATTTGGTCAAAAACCTTGGACTAGTTTGCAAAAGTAGGTTTTCAAAATACCCCAAAATTTTGTCTGAAATGTCTGAAAATTTCGAATGCATTTCGAGGCATGCTTCTTGTCCGCCTTGAGCCAAGGATTCCAATGATATACATAGGCGTAATGGTTCAGGAGTTATGAGCCATTTCATACTTTTGACCGCTGTAACGCGCCCGTCAGGCCGATCGGGGTGAGCATTGGTGACGTTGTAGATGGTCTAAGTACTACCAGCCCTCAAAGTTTCAAGTCTCTTCGACTTACAGTTTGGTCTGCCCGATCACTTTTAGGAGAGTTGCTATCTGCTGATGCTGATAGTTGGAAAATATAACAATTACAATATAACGCTATGCGCTTGAACACCTAAATATATATTTATAAATATACATTTTTCTCATACACACAGCACACTTAGCAGCACACTTACACCTCCACCGTCCATACCGGCGTGACGAATACGATCCTCAACTGGATGGAACTGAAAAAATACTTTGAATGTTACTATCAGACTTATGATAGCAACCTGAATCGTAACAAAGCACTGTTCGCCAGAGGAGAACTGGCCCCCTGACTAAGCCTGGTTTCTCCCAAGGTTTTTTTTCTCCATTTAACACCTATTTGCCACTTGTTTGCCACCTGATGTCACCTGTTGGAGTTTGGGTTCCTTGCTGCTGTCGCCTTTGGCTTGCTTAGTTGGGGACGCTTGACATTTGACTTTACATTTGATATTCAACAGTAGGGCTGGGCGATATATCGCATGCGATTGTCACACGCATTTCGTCAGTAAAGCCGGTTCCCTGATTACCGCGAAATCGCCATCACCTGCTTTCAAATGGAGCGGCATTTAATAGACAGAGCCGTAGTTCACTGACAAGCTACGCAATATCGCGTTCATTATCGAAGGCAATCGATTGCATAGCTTGTCAGTGAACTACAGTTCTGTCTATTAAATGGCGCTCCATTTGAAAGCAGGTGATGGCGATTTAGCGGTAATCAGGGAACCGGCTTTACTGACGAAATGCGCGTGACAATCGCATGTGATATATCGCCCAGCCCTATTCAACAGTATTCTTGACATTTATTCAACAGTGCTTTGATCTGCCTGCATTGACACTATTCTTTAAGAGCTGCTGTGCAGCCAAATTATATACCAGTTATCAATGTAAAGCTGCTTTGATACAATCTGCATTGTAAAAAGCGGTATATAAATAAAGGTGACTTGACTTGACTTGACTTACAACATATAGCCTATTACAGATGATAAATGGGATTGAGTGCATAGACAAGGTCACAGAGTTGATAGAGGTCATGTCAATGGGAGATACCACTCATGGATTGTCACTTAAGATTTGGATTACCATTTAACTACCACCAGATGCTATGATTACTACAACATTATAGCTTTGGCACATAAAACGACAGTAAGATGTTAGCGCACTGCTGAGCTAACAGCCGAGAGAAATGATACCGCAGCCGAGTCTACGCTCTCATTATCACAGAAGCTTTGGCTCGTATAGCAGTGTGTGGCAGCACCGGTGTTTGTATGTGTGTGAAAAGTATTTCATATTTGATTACATCCCAAAGACACCCCTTTACAGAGCTGTCATGAGAGAACACGCACCTGTTTTCTGCCTCGTTTGGTTCAAGCTATACGCTGTACCTAGCATTTCCCTTTCTTTTTTTCTTAATGAATTCCTTAAATTTTCTCCTTCCTCCCACTTAGGTTTTGTTTTTGTTATCTTTGTTCCAAGTGTGTAATTTGATACAATGAGTAGTTGTGTGTTTGTTGTTGAGTGGATATGTGTTTACGTCTGCAAGCGCGAGAGGCGTTTTGTCACTATGAAGTGTGAAACCTAATTCTGTTTTAAAATGTGTTTCTAACTCTTTGCGTGACAGAAAGTGTATAACGTGACAGTTGCAAGGATTGCAGGTGCATGGTGTCATGTTAGAAGCTGGTCTCTGAATGTGGTTTTGAGTCTCGGACAATAAAACATCCACCGTTTATTTCAGTTAATGAGTGAATCAGCAAGTGAGAAACTAAAGCCTTTGCGTGATCGAGTTTGAGCTGATCGAGATCGAGCTGGTATTAAACAGTTTGTTTCCAGAGCTTAAATAAGCTTAAAAGTCTGTATAGGACTGAATTCAATATTTGAAGATTTCATTTTAAACAATTTGGTGTTGTGGACCTGCATTTAGTGTATTTAAGTATAGTCATGTAGAAGCACTGAAGCATTGTCTTTAAGCTCCTCACTAAATTTAAGTGTAAAAATTATTAAGTGATCTTAAAGGGTTAGTTCACCCCAAAATAAAATTTCTGTCATTAATTACTCACCCTCATTTCATTCCAAACCCGACTTTATAAGACTTTTGTTCATGTTTGGAGCACAAATTAAGATCTTTTTGATGAAATCTGACAGCATTCCATAGACTGCCTTTGCTACTTACTTCAGTTACACTTTTTTTAAGTTGAATACGGAAGGCATAGGATCTAGTGTAAGTGTTTTGAACTGCGAAAGGCATTACACTTTCTTTGTAAGTTGAATACGGAAGGCGGTCTGGCAGAAGCTAGTTATTTTACTTTATAACTTGTTAAATATGGATATTTTTCTTACACAAATGCATCGCTTCACTTCAGAAGGCCTTCATTAACCCCCTGGAGCCGTGTGGAGTATGTTTATGATGGATGGATGCACTTTCTTGAGGTTCATATTCGTTGGTCACGTTCACTGCCATTATAAAGCTTGGATGCGTTAGGAGATTTATTAATATAACTCAGATTGTGTTCATCAGAAAGAAGAAAATCTTATACAGGATGGTTTGAGGGTGAAAAAAGCTTGGGGTAATTTTAATTTTAAAGGTGCCCAAGAATGCTTTTTCACAAGATGTAATATAAGTCTAAGGTGTCCCCTGAATGTGTCTGTGAAGTTTCAGCTCAAAATACCCCATAGATTTTTTTAAATAAATTTTTTTAACTGCCTATTTTGGGGCATCATTAACTATGTACTGATTTTTTTCAGCGCGCCGCCCCTTTAATTTGCGTGCTCCCTGCCACACGAGCTCTCGATTATATTACAGCACATTTACAAAGTTCACACAGCTAATATAACCCTCAAATGGATCTTTACAAGATGTTCGTCATGCATGCTGTATGCATGTTTCGAATTATGTGAGTAAAGTATTTATTTTGATGTTTATATTTGCTTCTCTATGAGTTTGAGGCTATGCTCCGTGGCTAACGGCTAATGCTACACTGTTGGAGAGATTTATAAAGAATGAAGTTGTGTTTATGAATTATACAGACTGCAAGTGTTTAAAAATGAAAATAGCGACGACTCTTGTCTCCGTGAATTCAGTAAGAAATGATGGTAACTTTAACCTCATTTAACAGTACATTAGCAACATGTTAACGAAATATTTCGAAACGTCTTTCGAAACATCTTCCAATTCGTAAATTGAAAGACAATTTACAAATATCACTAAAAATATCATGCTATCATGGATCATGTCAGTTATTATCGCTCCATCTGCCATTTTTCGCTGTTGTTCTTGCTTACCTAGTCTGTTGATTCACCTGTGTAGATCCAGACGTTACTGGCTGTCCTTGTCTAATGCCTTTCATAATGTTGGGAACATGGGCTGGCATATGCAAATATTAGGGCGTACACCCCGACTGTTACGTAACAGTCGGTGTTATGTTGAGATCCGCATGTTTTCCGGAAGTCTTTTAAACAAATGAGATTTACATAAGAAAGAGAAAGCAATGGAGTTTGAAACTCAATGTATGTCTTTTCCATGTACTGAACTCTTGTTATTCAACTATGCCAAGGTAAATTCAAATTTTGAATCTAGGGCACCTTTAAAGTAAACCAATCCTTTAAATCTGCCAAAACCCTTATGTTTTGTAGTGGTTGATCATTTGTTTTACTTTTTGTATGTTTTAAAATTATATATATATCCTATATATATAAATATGTATATATCCTGATGCATAGTAGTCCAATATTATTATTGAATCCTTTTGACTGTTGATGTGTGTTATGAAGCTAAAATTTAATTTATAATCCATTATTATAAGATTAGGCTGATCAGGAAACAATAACTATAAAATAACAAAATATAAAATATGTGTTTTGCAAACAGTCATGACTCAGGGTTGGATTTTTCACTTATGTGAAATGTGCTTGTGTGTATGTGGGTGTGCATTCAGAGGAATCTGAAACACGTAAACTTTGTGATTCCCTGTGTCTGCTGAGAGTAGCCATGTGTTTAACAACAAAACGTCTGCCCTCATTGTCTGTTCAGTGTGTGTGTGTGTGTGTGTGTGTGTGTGTGTGTGTTTGTGTGTCCTTTCACTGCACTTTTTGCACAGACGCTCAAGGAGGGCTTTCACCTGAGGTGATGTTAACTTGCCAAACCAGTAAAAGAAAAATAAACAAACATACAGAGGTAGGCAAGCACTGTTATTACAGAGAGGTTACAGAGAGGTGATGTATGTGTGAGAGAGTAAACCTTAAATCTATTAAAGTTATTGTGGTTGTACATCAGTAAGGTGAGGATTAAATGGAATTATTGTGGGTCTACATTCAGTAGTTTGTGTATCAAGATGGTGGGATGACAAGTTTAGGATATAGAAGAGAACATCATGTTTGAACCATCTCTGTTGCATTCTGATTCAGATGGTCCTCGACTCTTTATCGCTGCTCCTCACACGCTACAGCGGCTCTGCTCGCATGCAGCCCGGAGAAAACATTACAAAAGGTATTTTCTTAAAAAAAATCTGATAGTGGAGTATCTGATATGAGTTGCACTCTATGCCACGTGTTGACAGCTTTAACTCCACTCTGTGCTGTGCAGGAGTCATTTTTTTAAGAGAAATGTAAGCAACAAGCTCCCCCCACCCTCCACCCTTATGGTCTGCCGGTGGAACTGTGTTTACCTGGCGAGCGTAGCCGTTCTGCTGTCTTTGTCTAAACTTGAAAGGGGATCCAAACGCTCGCCCTGCTCACGCACTGTGCTTCGCACGACACACCCCGCCCTCGCTTTACTGCTGCTGTGATTTACTCTAAAAGAAACCAGAGAGGGTGTTTGATATTCATATTTTGTTATATTATGTAGACTAAATCTGTTTTTAAGCTGTGTGTGATTTATTTAAGTGGAGCAAAAATATGTGTGATTTAATGATAAACTGTCCTTACTGTGATTAACATCACAGTAAAAACTTTTGCTTCTTCACTCTTTGTTCATACAATGAAAGTCGTTGGGATCCAGTGTTGTTTTGGACCCCATTGACTTTCATTGTATAAACAAACAAACAAAAAAGTTTCTAAATAGTAAAAAAAAAAAATCTTCTTTTATGTTTCGCACAGGTCATACACCATATAAAAATAAGTGAATGATGACAGAATTTTCTTTTTTTTTTTTTTTTTGGTTGAACTATCCCTTCAATTACACTCAATAAAGTAATGGTCATTGGAGACATTGACTGAGTGGCAGATGCTATTGTTGGTCAATATAGTCCTGTATTGATCCAGTGTTACTTGTGTATATTTGTCTGGGTTATTAATCAGAGGAAGTTACATTGGAACAAACGGATCTCCAGATGCAGATTACAGAAAGAACAGGGTAATTCAACATCGATCCATTAACACACACACACACACACACACACACACACACACACACACACACACACACACACACACACACAGATACATTTGTGCCCTGCTGAAAATAATCACCATGAATGATAAAGTAAATGCAAGATAACTGCTCTTTATGAATAATGTTTTCCATTCCTTTTGTGTACACTTTACTTTTTTCTAAAGTACAAGTTCTACCAGCAGTGTTTTGCTGTGGGTTAGACAGGGCCCACCGCTAGTCAGGCCTATACCTGGGTGGAAGGGAGGGTGCTTACAGCAGGAAGTTGACATCTCTGTGATGTCAATATATATAATACTCTTTTATATGCTATATTTTATAGGACATTGGAGTGGAGACAGGAAAAGGGGAATGGGATCTGGACATGACCCAGGCCAGACTCAAACCAGGGTCTTTGTTAGGCTTGATATGCAAGTAAAAATAATTTGTAAAGTCTGTGACTGTGTATGAGTGTGTGTGTTTGTTTGCGTGTGAAGAAGAGAGAAAGTGATGGTGGAATTCTTGGCTCATGTCAACACTTCATTACACAAAACAGTTCAGCTAAAGGTGAGACTATACAATCAAATGCCAACAGAAAATGTTTTGTCACCTGTTTCATTCTGCACTATTTAGTTGACTTAATGCTCAACAATTTGTTGAACTTAATTGTACACTGTAAAATGTTTATTGTCAAATTAACAGTAACTTACTGGCAACGTTTATACAGTAGTTGCTGTATTTAATACCACAGTAAAATTACCGTAAAAATAATTACAGTAGTTTTAATCATACTGTAAAATTAATAAAGTACATCATTAAGTATAATGCTGTACTTTATTTTACAGTATGCCTAAAACTACTGTAGTTATTTTCACAGTTAATTTTTATTTATTTTCATTTAACTGTTATGTATTCAATAACACAAATTATTGCTTCACATCAACTTTATTTAGGTTTCATCTTTTACATTTCTGAACTTCAATACAGAAATTTACCAGCATATTAATTTCATCAATTAACAAAATATAATTAAAGTCATACCACTAAAATCACATTAACACATTGTGCCAGTGGAAAATAAATGTTGGAAATATAAAAATCTGTACTATTTGTATACTATGCCTTTGTTATAGATAAATTGATAAATTGATTTTTATGAGTACCATTTTGTCAAGCCAAAAAGGGGTTTGTGATGTTTTAATAGAATTTTCACTCATTTTCCCCAACTTCTGCAGTTATCTTTCTCTTTAGTTTAATAATGTTTCCCAAAAATGGTTTTGTTTGAAGTCACTATTATGGTGATTAGTGGTCTCTTTGGTTGGGCACTTGGAGCTTCTTATATATTACTTCTCTTTATAGCAATATGTCATAAGATATTACAACCAGTTCGCAGTCAGCTACCCTGCTTGATCTGGGTGGAAGGGTGGGGGGGGCTTTAGTTTTGGGTGCACTTTGTAACCCAGTCTGTGAGCCTGCAACTTATGACATTGCTACTTTCGTGGACACCGCTGAAAGGAATTTTCTTGGATAAAGTTGGCCGGTTGGACTTCACCACACACTTTTATCGTTTGGATGTCACTGTAGTCTCAGAGGCTCATTCAGTCCTTTTGGCTGGTAACTGAGTGCCGGTAGACAGCAGTTTGTTTGAGCTAATATTCACCCCTGTATGACAACCTAGTTATCTTACACTGTAAAACATCTTATTTTTAATGAGTATTTTTTGTTTTATTTTTTTAGATAAAATTTAAAAACAAGATAAATTCACTTGAGAAACAACTTCATTAGATATAAAGACTACGATATTGAATTTTGAATATAAGTGTAATCCGTCAAACTTCACATATGCAGTGTTGTTTCTGTAAAGTAAATTAATCTTGTTTCAAGGATTTAAAAACAAGCAGCAAGTAATTTTTTTGCAGTATATGTTTTTTTTTAGTGTTTGTTGCCATTATCAGGTATGAGTAAAATTGAGTCTGATATCCCATAAATGTGTCCGCTTTTCACTCATTATGGAAACAGTTATATATACACCACCAAGAAAAGTTTGGAGTCGGCAAGATTTCTTTAATGTTTTTTAAGAGCTTTCTTATGCTCACTCAGGCTGCATTTATTTGATCAAAAATGCATTAAAACTGTAATAATGTGATGTTATTACACTTTAAAATAACTCTTGTCTATTTTAATAGATTTTAAAATGTAATTTAATCCTGTTAATCCTGCGAAGTTGAATTTTCAGCAGTCATTACTCCAGTGTCATTACGATCCAACAGAGATCATATGCAAATTTTGAACGGTAGTGTTTAACTTGATGATATTTTTGAGAAAAACCCTTTTGTTACCTAGTAACTTCAATAACGGATGTCTCTGTGGTATTATGCATCGTAAGTCTTTTCCAGAGTATTATTATGAGTAAAGAAGATGGTTACTAGGCAGTTGAAACACTTTCTTTCTTTTGTTCTCTAACTCATTTTCATTCATTCACTCTCTCAGACATACACAGATACATGCCTATAGGTCAAGACAACCCTACTTAATTGAACTCTTGTCTGTTGTCTAACCACAAATAATGATCTATTAAATTTTGTTGGAGAACAAGCAGAGATAGCACTAAATCTGCTTGCCTCTCTGGTGTGGGCAGGTTTACCAATCAAGACATGCTGACTTTTGCAGAGAAGAAAAGCCATCCTGCTCTCAAGAGGAGAACCCTCACGCCTGGAGCGAGATTGCAATCTCTGTGGTTGCGCGAGAACTGTTTAGGTTGTTTTACAAACACACTTCACAGCGCACAGGGACGAACAAAAGGGCGTCGCACGAAACCCTCAGAGAAGTCACAATGGTTTATAGTAGCGTTGTTGATCAAGCAATCAAACCATGATTCATCTTTCTCTAGAATTTTCAAACATCTTGTGCCGGAAATATTCCGGCAAACCTAGAAAAAATAAAAAACAACATTCCTTCTCATGCACTTTTTTAAATAAGACTTGCACACTGTGTCAACGTATTATGTTTTTAATTTAATGCTCTCCCTCTCAGACCCTTCTTACAAGGCACTCCATTCCCTCTTCATCTAAACAAATTCAAGCAGGGCTCGCGCTGAGTTCCGGCAGCCCTGGCGCGTGCTACCATAAACAAAACTCCTAGGTGGCCTGTAGATTCTACAGAGAGAACAACATTTGCACATATACAAAAGGCTCAGATATAGGCCAGATATATGCACAAAAACACCAAGATACTCTTCTCATCAGGTCTAAAGTATGGCATTGAAATGTATTCATTTATAAACAGACCGAGCCTAAAGTAAATAAATCAGAGCTCTCTCGGTGGTTCTCAACCAATAGGGGGCCTCAAGATGACTTAAAATGAGATAAAATAAGACAAAACAAGCATTACGAAAAGCTAAAATAACTAAAAATCTAGATATTTCTTAGTATTTGTTTTGTTTTTTATAATGAATATACATAGTTATGTCAAGCTCTTGTCTAATTGTTTGCTCTTTCAGATTGAAACTCTTGTTGATTTCAGTTGTTGCAATGTCTGCCACAAAAGATGCAGATATTGGCCCACAAGGTTTTGGGATTGGTTAGGGTGCACATAGCAAAATTTATGTTTAAAACAATGCATATTAAGTGTATATAATGAAGTCTAATATATACACATGTGCAACGCATATACTGTAAAAATAAATAAATAATCAAATGTGCTATTATCTCAAAACTGGAAAAAAGTGCATGGTCCAATTTATCTGGATTCATCCTACTTATTTTTCATAGCACGGGAGTTGTTTACTGTGATATTCTTCCACATGAAATAAACAAACATCTAAGACAACAATCAGGCTCTCAATTGAAGATCAGTGAAGAAATATGATTGAAGAGGCTGGACCTTCTTAAGAAAACAACTCTGAATATTAATGCAAATCTCTAAATCCCTGTTAGAAATAAAGAAATACTTTGAGGGATCAAAAGACTTCAAATGCATGCTTCTTCCTCAAGACAAATGTCAGAAACTTGTCACGTTCAGATTTTTATTTGTGTGTGTGTGTGTGTGCATGTTTTTGCTTTGTATTTCAGACTGTTAAGTAAATGCGATACTAACAAATTGTTTTTATAAAACAGAAATAAATCACATTTTGTGTATTTTTACTGTATAAACGGAAATACATTATATATATATATATCAAATATCTACCTTCAAATATCTGTGGCTGCATCCCAAAATGCCTCACTGCCTTATAATGCAAGGACTTTGCAGGCAGCATTTGTGCACAAAGGTACCTCACAAAACTGATTTCGGACAGACTTCTGAGGCAGCATAACAGTTAAATGATCTAAAATAGAGGGAGCGTCGGTGATAACTACGCACATATTTAATTACTACTAGTAATTTCTCATTATAAATAACATCAAAACTGACAAACGTTGGTCAAAAACATTTACACAGAAACTGACCAACTGTAAATTTCAGATGGCATCTTTGTTTTTTAGCTTAAATGTCACGGAACGGAACAGGATTGTGAGATATTAAAGGCAGCAAAGGATACATCTACTGCCTTCAGAAATCAATCAGATGAAGGTATTTCAGTAGACAGGAAGTGAAGCTAATATTGCATTTGCAGCCATTGTATCAAATGTGTAGGCCTATCAAATCAGATGCAAGAAATTAAAAACTGTGCTTTTGTTGAAAATGTAACTGCAAAGAATGTTATTTTTTTGCTGTTTGTTGAATTGAATCACATATGCTGAATTGAAGATCAAATACCTTACAAATATACTCAAACGCAGACAACATCATAGAGAATGTAATCTCAAAGTACAGTAGTCCTGCGGTACTGATTTGTTCTTTCTAAATTTGATAACCCAAGTTAGCCAACAGGTCCACAACCAGGCTTGAGTCATTTTGTATTGGCTAATAAATCATGCTGGTGTTAGAGAGTATGGCAGTGCAGGGATCTAATCTAGACCAGATTCACTGTAGCTGTATAAATAAGCACAGACTGTTTTACTCTGTCAAGAATCACAATGTTGCAACCCAGAAAATGTGCCTGTGGTGATACATCAAAATGAGATGAGATGAAAATACATCAAATGTGAAGTGTCACGCAGGGAATTATGGGAATGTCAATTTACCATTTTTTACTGTAAATTATACAAGTACTTGTTCTTTTTCATTTCCAAAAATTACATTAAGTGTACAGTTAGATCTTTTACAGTTATTTTTTTTGCATATAGTACAGAAACTTTCTGTTAACCAATTAACAGTTATTCACCGTAGAATTTTTACAGTCTTTTACCGTTAAAATCACGATAATTTTTTTACAGTGTATGGAGCTGAAAATGCGATGGAAATGTTAAAATGTAGGCCTATTAGTTTATAAATAATGTACTATGGTAAAAGTGGTTTGAGGTGACAACATAGTATTAGCCTATGCAAGGAAAATGACTCTTTATTAATCAATAATCTGCCCCTGCAATCATAATTTGCGTGAAAAGAAATAACAGTTGGACACTGCAGCGATTAGGCTGAGGAATTTTTGGAGTTTTGGTTAAAAGTTCATATTGTTAAAACACTGTCATTTCTAGAACTCAAAACTGAACTGTATCTTTTCCAAGTATCAAGCATTTGCCACCGTAGAATTTGTGAAACTAACAGGGTGGTCAAAAGAACATCTTCCTTCTGAACAGAAACACATGCTGGCCTCCCCTATAGCAACTAGTAGCACATGTGGACACAATAGGCAATTGTATTTCATGCCAAAATAAAATGATGTGATGAGCTCTTTATTTATTTTATCCTTCTCCACCTTCTAGGTGTCTGAAACATCTAAATTCCTCAGATTCTTGGATGTACGTGTCTGCACTGCAGTGAGGTGAGTGTGTCTGAACCTAAGGTTTTCTCCAACACCCTAAAGACCTGATGACAGATCTCAGAGTGGATCTCTATGTGCTGCCATGTTCAAGATGTTGCTGATTGAAATTTTTGACTGAAGATGTCACCCCTGCCCTGTCACTCTTTAAGTTATCTTGACCTTTCCTCAGGGCATTTAGCACATTGACATGCTCACCGAACACAAAATAATGTGTTCATGTTTATTCGCACAAGTCCAGATCCTTTCATAACAATCCCTCAAGGGCTCATTTAGGTAGTTGTTAATGAGTAAGATGGAGTTGATGGACGATTTAAACAGTACAGTACACTGACTTGTAATTTCCAGCTTGCTGTGGCAAAGTTTCAGATGTGATTCATGGCTCTAACCGAACTGTTGCCTCAATAAATCGTTCGCCATGACAATTTTCTGGACTATCACTTTCATTTATTTCTCAATATTTCTCCTACCAATGACACTAATGGCTGTCTTAATCAGACAGATTAAACTCTGATAAACTGTGCATGTGGTTGTTTGCAATGTAGAAGTATTCATGTGTTCTTCATTTTGAATATCTGTTGAAAGTGAATGAATGAACTTGCAGAAGTACATTAAAGGTGCTAAAGAGGATGTTTTGTTTTATACATTTTTGCAATATTACTTGAAACTGTCTTTACTAACTGATAAAAGACTATTTATTAGGTGCACTGAAAGGAATAATATTAATATACATCATCTGTGCACGAGGTAGGGCCTTAAAAATATCAGCCAATCGTTTATGCGGTCATCGCGTAAACGATTGGCCCTCTGGCTTGTCAATCACTGCCGTGACGTTCCTTGTGAGAGACGTGCGTGGCTGCGTGCTCCAGTAACTTTCCACACTCCACAGGCGCCGCATGCAATGTTTTTGTCAGGAGACAGGAGTAACAACTGCAGATTATGAGTTACCTGCGGGGAGTCCGACATAGCCTACATAGTACCATGTATTGAACAAATCAACTAGCTAGTTACGACTGTCTCCCGAAACAATATTGTCGCAAACCTGCCGTCCAGCCACGTTGATGAATGATGTCACACAGGTGATGGAGTAATAACTTCTTTAAATGAGTCGAATTAATGCTAGATTTTTTTGCTATAAATTACAGACATGGCACCTGAGGACTAATTCTCATTTTTTTTGTTTTATTTCCAGATTCAATCATAGGCTTGTTCTTACATACCAGAGCACGTACGCACATGCTCACTCTTCAAAATCAGTGCTTAAAATCTCTTGACAAACTAAAATATGTAAATGACATTTGTATATATTCGAAATATACATTGTACTTAATGTCAGTTTGCTTATTTTGCTCAAGATAACGATTTATTAAAGGTGCCATCAAATGGAAAATTGAATTTGCCTTGGCATAGTTGAATAACAAGAGTTCAGTACATGGAAATTACATACAGTGAGTCTCAAACTCCATTGTTTCCTCCTTCCTCCGAAGAACAGGCGAATCTCAACATAACACTGACTGTTACGTAACAGTTGGGGTGTACGCCCCAATATTTGCATAATGCCAGCCCATGATGTTCCCAACATTATAAAAGGCATTAGACAAGGGCAGCTAGTTAAAGTCTGGAGCTGCACACAGCCGAATCATCAGACTAGGTAAGCAAGAACAACAGCAAAAAATGGCAGATGGAGCAATAATAACTGACATAATCCATGATAGCATGATATTTTTAGTGATATTTGTAAATTGTCTTTCTAAATGTTTCATTAACATGTTGCTAATGTACTGTTAAATGTGGTTAAAGTTACCATAGTTTATTACTGTATTCACGAAGACAAGAGTCGTCGCTATTTTCATTTTTAAACACTTGCAGTCTGTATAATGCATAAACACAACCTCATTCTTTATAAATCTCTCCAACAGTGTGTAATATTAGCTTTAGCCACAGAGCACTATCAAACTCATTCAGAATCAAATGTAAACATCCAAATAAACACTGTACTTACGCGATTAGACATGCTGCATGACGAACACTTTGTAAAGATCCATTTTGAGGGTTATATTAGCTGTGTGAACTTTGTTTATGCTGTTAAAGGCAAGCGCAAGCTCCGGGGGCGGGGAGTGTGAGGAATTAAAGGGGCTGCAGCCTGAATCGGTGCATAGTTAATGTTGCCCCAAAATAGGCAGTTAAAAAAAATAATTTAAAAAAATCTATGGGGTATTTTGAGCTGAAACTTCACAGACACATTCAGGGGACACCTTAGACTTATTACATCTTGTAAAAAACGTTCGATGGCACATTTAAGTCCACATGTCATAAAAACAAGAAACCATGCTTCTAACCACAGTTCGAGAGCTGTCGTTCCAACCACACAAGTTTGCGATGCAGTTTTCGTTTGAACTATGGTTTCCAAAACAGAACATGCCTGTGACAGCTTTAGCTGATTAAAAATTATGCTGAAAAATTATCATCCATTTTTTTTATTGATTACCTCTTCGCATTACAACTTTTGACCTATTTCTGGAGCTTGCATCTAATGTACTTGCACCCACATATAAAAAACACAAACTTTAGAAACCTAAAATGGACACTATTTGATATTAAACATAATTAATGATAGACTAACGTTGAAAAATGTGGGGTCAGTATGATTTTTGGTTCAGAAAGAAATTGTTTATTCACCAATGGATGCATTAAATTGATCAGTAAAGACATTTATTATGTTACAAAAGAATTCTATTTCAAATAAATGCTGTTCTTTTGAGCTTAGTATCAGGGTTTCTAAAAAAAAAAAGGAAAAAAAAGCAGCACAATTGTTTTCAACATTCACAATAATAAGAAATGGTTTATGAGCACCAAATCAGTATTTTAGCATGATTTCTGAATTTCTGATCATGTGACACTGAAGACTGGAGTAATGATGCTGAAAATTCAGCTTTGCCATTACAGGAATAAATTACATTTTAAAATATATTCAAATAGAAAAGTTATTTTAATTTGTAATAATATCACAATATATATTTGAGAAATACTGAACTGTCTTTCTTTGTGTGAACAGTCAAGTGAAGCATTTTTTCCTGACATATACTAAAAGTTATGTAGCTAAGTTGATGGTTAAACATGTTCTTTTTCATGCTGAAGTGACTATTCTAAATATGTTTTGGGAAACTACAAGCTTATACCCAGTAACGTAAACCTCTACACATCCACGCACACGTGCACACACGCATTTCTTTCTTGTCGAGCTTAACTCCAAATTGTTACATTTGTATATTTTGGCTGCTCCTGGATCAAATGCTGTTACAGAATAAAGTATTTACACAAAAGGCCTTGACTGCTTTATGAGCCCAAGTCCTTTGAACCTGATGTTTTACCACAGACACGCACACACACACACGATTTCACGTACACACACAGTCTTGTTGTAATGCAGCGATAGTGTTCTGAATGGCAGATTAGTCATTCCGTTGGGCTTTTTGACTCGGGCGGTTTCTGTCTCTCTGTTTTTAAGTAAACTAATCTTTGGGCAAATACCCCAACTGCGTCTGAGGTCTTAATGTATTTAAAGAGCAAAACCTTACACATGCAGGCAAGTTTGAAGAGATCAAAGCCAGAAACACAATGTGGCAGATTTAGAGTGAGTCTCGCTCTCGCCGGGGCCGCTATTGTCTTGTTCTTTCTCTGCCAAAAGTTCTTTGAATTCCTCGGCAGTGTAAACCTCTCTTTGTTTAGCGCAGGTTAACAGATGATATGTGCTCTTGAACACTGCCCTGCACCTCTCTGTGCTGTATATCGCTGTCTCTCTCTTTCATTCGCTTCTCCTTTCTTTGCTCCCCTCTATTCAAAAAGACTTACACACCTACATCAAACAGCATGGAGTCATAAATGGATGCTGTTTTGAGGTTGCATTCTGACTGAGAGCTTTCGCTAAAGCAATCCACCTGCAAACATCTCTTTTCTCTTGTTTCTTAGTTTCTCTACTTACTTCTTCTTTTTTTGAAGTGGTTGTTGATGTGTGTAGGTGTGGCCCAGGTGTGTTTGCGTGTATGTGTGGAGGAATGCGGCTAAATGTAACTCGATAACATAAAATATCAACTGCGCCGTAATGTTTAATGCAACATTACCTTGTTGCTATGGCAGAGGCCTGTTTATTACCCTTGAAGAAAAGCTTTGACTGCCTGATGTGATTTTAAATAGTCTGTCTGCACTACTCATGTGCACGTGGGTGTATTTGTGTGTGAGACAGTTCATTTGTTTAACTGTGATTAATTAGAGAGCCATTGACATTGAAACACTTCTGTTGATAAGGCTGTTAATACACACACACACAAGTGTCTTGTCAGCCTTTCAAAATCTTTCCATTTCATCGCTGTATCTGTGGGTGAGAGGAGTATATTTGGTTAATAACACACCTGTGCAAAGTTATTCAGATTATCAGATAACGGCCTCATGATCCTGCCATCCAAGTCACAGGGAGTCCCTTTCATAGCACATCTCCCCTTTTTTTTTTGAACCAATACCATTATTTTTTCATTACAAATGATATGATCAGCATTACAATTTGAGTAAAAGGTTTAATTGAAAAAACAGATAATGTTTGTCAAGACAAACGTA
Organism: Megalobrama amblycephala; assembly: GCF_018812025.1. NCBI lineage: Eukaryota > Metazoa > Chordata > Actinopteri > Cypriniformes > Xenocyprididae > Megalobrama > Megalobrama amblycephala. The sequence continues at coordinate 18,124,910 of NC_063054.1, read as the reverse complement.
GATGTTGGCTTGAGAAAGCCTGGCCAGAAAGTTACAAAGATTGATTTTTAAAAAAATTTAAGTTTGAAGTTTGAAGCAATTTTAAGTGTGAAGTTTGAAGTTCTAAAAGTTTTAAAGGGTTAGTTCACCCAAAAATGAAAATAATGTCATTTATTACTCACCCTCATGTCATTCTACACCCGTAAGATCTTCGTTCATCTTCTGAACACAAATTAAGATATTGTTGATGAAATCCGATGGCTCAGTGAGGCCTCCATAGACAGCAAAGCCATTCAAACTCTCAAGGTCCATAAAGGTACTAAAAGTCACATGAACTGTTTCAAATATGTTTTTAGTTCCTTTATGGATCTTGAGAGTTTGAATGGCATTGCCGTCTATTGAGGCCTCACTGAGCCATTTCATCAAAAATATCTTAATTTGTGTTCTGAAGATGAACGAAGATCTTGCGGGTGTAGAACGGCATGAGGGTATGTAATAAATGACATTATTTTCATTTTTGGGTGAACTAACCCTTTAAGGAGTAAGGATTGGTTTCTAGGGTGTTGTTAGGATGTTCTCACTGGTACCTTCAGATAGATTGATAGACAGACAGACAGTGGCCATGTCACTACAAGATGCTGGTGGAGGAAAATGTTTTCTGACTTGCTCCTCCAAAGTAGCTTAAAAATATTTAGATCTGGTGACTGTGCAGGCCATGGAAGATGTTCGACTGTCACAAGTCTTGCTGTGTGTATTGGTGCGTTATCATGCTGATACACAATGTTTGAACCATTAGGTGCACATGGTCCTCCAGAATGGTTCGGTAGTTCATGTCAGTGATGCGCCCATCAAGCACAGTAGGGAATGCCTTGATATTGCAGCCTAAACCATCACTGATCCACCCCTGCGCTTCACTCTGGGCAATAACAGTCTGGGTGTTAAGTCTCTTTGGGGCTTTTCCACACTGCAACTCCCATGGATGTGGGAAAGACAGTGAATTTGGACTCATCAGAGAGCAATACATGTTTCACATTGTCCACAGTCCAAGATTTGCACTGTTTGCACCAATAAAACCAACATTTGGCATTGGCACGAGTGACCATAGCAGCCGACCATGAATATTGATTCTGTGGAGCTCCCGACGAACAGTTTAGTCTAGGTGCACATTTAATTCTGCAGTGAGTTGGGCAGCTGCGGTTTTATGTTTTCGGATACAATCTGGGTAAGTACCTGGAGATCCCTTTCAGGCAGCTTCCTCTTGCATCGACAGCTACTCCTGTTGGATGTGGTTTGTCCTATGTGGTGGTATGCCGACATCACCCTGGATACCATAGCTCTCCATACACCACAAAGACTTGCTGTCCTGGTCACAAATGAGCCAGCGAAACATGCACCAACAATTTTTCCTCTTTTGAACTCTAAAATGTTTCCCATTAAGTTGGGTGAAATGCAATATTTTATGTACAGCTGTGCTATTGATCTGCTAATTCAAACTTCACAGTGTAAAATCAGTGAAGATTGGCCACCAGACTGTGCATATATAGGCATGAAACCTCCAAAACTATACTGGTCAGTGTTTCAGTCTCATTGTCCCACCCATTTAGAGATAGATCAATCGATAGATTCATCAATTCACCCACATCAGGCCTTATTCACGACAGCATGGCATAAGCCATTTTAGTGCCTCCAAATCAGTAACATTCTTGCTTTATTATAGTCTTTTTACATATTAAGTCCCATTTCTTAGTCTTTTTTCTCTTGAAGTGTTTTCTCATTATTATAATCGCTGTATGTGTAAATTTGCTGGCAACCCTTGAAACAGCGCTTGTAAACAAACCTTGAGCATTTACAAAGCTATCGTTTTATCTCTTCATTCCTGCTTGTCGTCTTTTAAGGATTACAGGAGGGTATAAAAGAGAAAAAGTTTTCAATCATTTTTGTCCTCTTCTTTCTGTTTAAGCCCCTCAAGCAGAAATTACTGATAAAAATCCATGTTTGAAGGACTGTTGCCAAATCTTTTCTAATTGCACAGTTTTTTGAATGTTATTGTCATGTTGCAGAACATTTATTCTCAAAGTCAGCTCTTCAGTGTTAATTAAATATAAATAAAAAAAATATAATTCAAAAATCAAGATGCATTTTTATGTATTGTGGCAGTATTGTATTGATGTAGGAGTATTTTAAGTAGTTTTAGTAAAAAAGTAAAATGCTAATATGCTCTTAGACATAAAGTATATTCATGATACGGTAAATTTTGAACATCAGATAAACGTTTTTAAAATGCAGTACACAAATGCTTCTGTTTCAATGGTGTTTAAAAATAGCCAGCATGCACACTACAGTAATTCTGAACTTACATAACACTACAATGATAAGATAAAATACAGGAGTTTATGACGTACTGTAAGTAAAGAGCTTTTGTTGTCTGAATACTTGTCATTATGATTGTCAGGGTTTATTTGCATATTCCATCCACTACCATGTTTTCAAAGCACTGTTGACATTCTATTTGTTCATTTGTGGCCATTATTTATTAAGAAAACATATTGGTGAATATTGATTTTATACTGATATATAAAAATCTCTCATTTGTTTTGTACATGCAGCATCTAGGATCTAACAACTACAAACAGTCTGATGATTAATAACATCTGACTAGATTCAAGGTTAGAGCTGAAGTTCAAGGCTAGTGAGAAACATGAAGAGTATTGAACTGCTCTCTCATACACAAAGCTTTAATAGACACATACGCCATACGCACACATCACTACGCAAACATGGCCTGACAGACACAAGCCCTGACTGGTTTTATTATCAGTCAGCTGGCCACTGGCTGCCATTCTTTTCCAGTGCATGAAGCTTCAGCATGAAGTCAGTCATTATTATTCAAAGTCCTGTATAAATGCAGCTAATCAGAGGGAAAGATAAACACACACAGTATAGCAGTGCGCTCGTAAAGTTATGTAAACATGCTGATTAGGGTAATGAGAGATAAGGATATGGGTGTTGAATTGATTTTGATTTCTTTGTATGATTTATATATTTATTACTGAAGGGCAGACTAATAAACCAAGATTGGTTAAACCCATGTTCTTAAAAATCATTTTAAAAGTCATTTTCTTAATTTATTTGACATGTTCAAGTTACAGACTGAAAATGGGTGTGTTTTTGTGTCATGTAAATTTTTCTACTTCATCACATTTTTGTCAGATTAATCATTTTATTAGGTGATTAATTGCGCACTTAATATTTCCACTGCTGTAAACACAGTCACATTAACCTGTTCTCCATTCTAAAGGTCTCACCTCTATCTAAACCCAAAGGTTATGAATGGCCTGATTCACCTCCAACCAGATTGATCTTAAGAGGTCTAAGTATAATTTGTGTTCAGTTCAGACACCGGGCTACACAGAACGCATCTGGTTTTCTTTCACAGAAATGAGAATAAATTCATTTATTAATTCATAGCCGTTTCGTCAATCACAACAGTGCCAGCAGTGCTCAATCTCTGCCCCATTGGACTCATGGTACTTATAGTGCATGGTTTTAGGCAAGAGGGCAGGGTGGCAGTGATTGATGAGTGGAGATTTCAATATCATATTTTGTAATTACATCACAACAACGTCGTTCTTACTATTTTAAATACATTGTTGTCATCTGACCAATGCCTAGACACACAAGTAACAATGAACACGCTACAAAAGCATACAGTTTTTGCATTTTTTGAAAACAATTGTTTTGTCAGGTGCAGTTTGATTTGGTGGGCACATGTTTATGGAGCTGGGTGGCAGGACGGCTTAATGTGTGTGTTTGTGCTTACACGCAGAAATGAGCATTTACAGAAAGTTTATTGTCACTACATCTATTCCTTTTTGTATATCTGGGATCGGCTCCTGTTTAGGTAATAACTTACTGTGTAATCCTGAAGGCAGATGATTTGGTGGAGCAGCCACACACACACACACACACATTCGCTCTCTTTTTCGCTTTCTCGTTTCTTTTCTCAAACACACACACACACACACACACACACACACACACTCACATTTCAGGATTAGTCTGAACTGCTGCATAATCCACTACTTTCCTTGTATTCGTTGGTGTCTTTATCAAAAACACAAAAGAAATGATAGACTGCATGCAAATGATTCGTACTTGTCATATGATATGCTGTATATGGTTAGAAGGTTATATTATAATTTGAAATGAAGGTAATGTTGTAAATGTATGTTAAGAAAAAATTATATATTTTAAAATCAACATGAATGAAAAAGATGTTAATATAAAGCTATATTGTTTAAAAAAAAGTGCACTGAAATTTAGAATAGATTAGATGCTGCTGAATCTTTTTCATGAGATTGTTTATTGTTTAATTTATGCACTCATTCCTCTCATTCTTAAACTGAATGTGCAAGATGGATTATATCATGCAATCAATATTCACACAAATATTGTCTATACTATAATCACCTTGAATGGTTCTAAGGTTATTTTGACTTCAAAATCACATCTTTACCACAGGACTGTGATTCATTGAAGCTTTCACTGCTGTTCATTATCAGCAATCACTTTCATCAAAAGTCAAGTAAGCAATGATGTCAGATCATTATGTACAGCAGGGAAAACAACTTCCTCATTTTAAACTGTGGTTACTTTTACAGACTCAGACTTTTCCAATAAAAAGAGAAAGGAGACACTTGAGGTACAGTTAGATTCAGCAACATTTGACACCCTTTAACTATAGCTCATAAAGATATAATATAATATAATATAATATAATATAATATAATATATCATAACATAACATAACATAACATAACATAACATAACATAACATAATAATATATGTGACCCTGGACCACAAAACCAGTCATAAGGGTCAGTTTTTTTAAAGTTGAAATTTATACATAATCTGAAGACTGAATAAATAAGCTTTCCATTGATGTATGGTTTGTTAGGATAGGACAATATTTGGCTGAGATACAACTATTTGAAAATCTGGAATCTGAGGGTGCAAAAAAATCAAAATAGAGAAAATCGCCTTTGAAGTTGTCCAAATGAAGTCCTTAGCAATGCATATCCACTCACAAAAATACATTTTTGATATATTTACGGTAGGAAATTTACAAAATATCATCATGGAACATATGATTTTTGGCATACAAGAAAAATCGATAATTTTGACCCATACAATGTAATGTTGGCTATTGCTACAAATATACCTGTGCGACTTATGACTGGTTTTGTGGTCCAGGGTCATATAATAATATAATATAATATAATATAATATAATATAATATAATATAATATAATATAATATAATATAATATAATATAATATAATATAATATATAAAAGATTTAGTTTTTATATATATATATATATATATATATATATATATTCAAAAATAGGCACTGCCTGAAGCAAGCAACATAATGTTATATAAATGGAAAATTTAGTATATATATATATATATATATATATATATATATATATATATATATATATATATAGTATACATACATGCACTCACGGGGAACAGTGTTTGGAACAGACATGTAATTTAAATCCTGAAGCTCAACGTGACAGTTAGTCCAGGACAGAGATGGAATGAGACAAAAACACCTCTAACAAAGGGTTGGAGCTTTATATCAGTTAGAGACATCTTATCTCTGCATTCAAATGCGTGTTTCATGAGTAACGATTCATTTTGAGACAAGCCATAGCTGCCCACGCTCCCTGTAATTATTGACTAGAAGTTGGAAAAAAAGAGTGAGGGAAAGCAAGAGAATAAATGGGGTGATAAAGAGCAAAAAGACCTTCACAAATCCCTGAATAATTTTAGTTTGAATGAGACTGCAGATGTTTGTTATGCTGCAGCTGATCATGCTGTCTTTGAAGTGGAACGAACTTGAAATGAGTGTCACTGAATTGAATTGACGTGCATTTTGAGGGAGTGAATTAAACTGCATTTAAGAGAGAAAGACGGAGAGAGGCTGTGTTGCGTGCATGACACACAGTGTTGGAATGCGGGCCGCAGGCTCTGTACAGCCATCTTATGTGAACTTTTGTAAACAAACTTATAGCAGGAGAGCAACCAGACCACACACAAACACGCACACGCATACACACAGATATGAAAGCAGTGATTTCAAGACATTTACAAAGACAAAAGAAGACTCATCATATCCTCTAAAAATCTAAATATGTATAATCTGATAGAATAGTATTTGCACAGACACAATACTAGCTAAGTTTTTTCATAAATCTTTTAAATGGCATTTACTTATTACTCCTAAATAGCTGAGACATTTGATTGTGAAATTAGTTCATACTGCAGTGTTTGACTAACATTCATGTGAACCTACAGTAGTGCTTTCAAATATGTCAAATATGTCTACAATTAAATAAAAAAAAAAACCTCATGTCGTTCCACACCCATAAGACCTTTGTTCATCTTCAGAACACAAATGAAGATCTTTTTGATAAAATCCGATGGCTCAGTGAGGCCTCTATTGACAGCAAGATAATTTACACTTTCAGATGCCCAGAAAGCTACTAAAGACATATTTAAAACAGTAAATGTGACTACAGTGGTTCAACCTTAATGTTATGAAGTGACGAGAATACCGACTAATAACGGCTTTATTCAACAATATCTAGTGATGGGCGATTTCAAAACACTGTTTCATGAAGCTTTGCGAATCTTTTGTTTCGAATCAGTGGTTCGGAGCGTGTATCAAACTGCCAAAGTCACATGAACCACTGAAATTTTGAAACGTTTCGAAACACTTATAACGCAACGAAGCCTCGTTTACTGAAATCTCGTGACTTTGACAGTTTGATGCGCACTCCGAACCACTGATTCGAAACAAAAGATTCGTAAAGCTTCGAAGCTTCATGAACGACATGCGTGGAATGACATTGAATTTTAATTTTTGGGTGAACTAACCATTTAACATTGGTTTGTTGAATCAAACATGCTAAACAGTTAATGCTAGTTAAAAAGTTAGTGAGGACTGATGTGCACAGATGTTATTTATTTGTCAGTGATTGAAGAGAATCGAATCTTTGTGGGTTTATTTTATTTTATTTAAAGTTAAAATTTTTGAAAATGATAATGAACAATGTTAAAATGCTAATTATTTTGTGGGTGGGGATTGGGTTAGTAAGTGCATATTAGCATTATATGAAAGCATTGAAGTCTATGGTATGTGCCCTTTTAGACAGGCATGTAAGCATGTGTTTGTGTGTGTGAGTTGTGGTTTAGGTATTCACTGGTATTCATGACTGTGACTAATGTATACCTGGAACACCATTACCCCAACAATCCTGTTCTTACTGTGATTATGAAACGTATTAGGCAATGCAAATCTCTACTATTTCATTTCCTGTTGGACGAGGGAAGAGAGTTAAAGGTAATTAAAGCAATGGAGAAGATTGATTCTCAATTTACATAGTCCCACATTGTCCTTTATTACATCCCACTGGAAGAACTCAACACACACACACACACACACACACGCAGAGAGAGAGAGAGTTCCTGTTGAGCATAAACATACACCTCATTTATAAACCTCGGCCATCAACACATAATTTGAAAGTGGTGCAATAGGCCCATTTGTTCACATTACATTAAATATGAACTTTTTGGATTTTCTTCTCACTTTTACGTTCTCATTTACCTGATATAAAGCAGGGTTTTATTATGATAAACATGGTTTACGGGGTCCATTCATGCTGTATGTTTAGAAAATTCCCCAGAAAGGTTCATAAGGTTCTCATAATATCAACATAATCAGCATCACATGTTCACGATTTGTTCATTAGTTAACACATTTTACATCGGCCCTGATTTGCATCCAGTCCGTTTATCCCCTTGTCACCAGCTCCTCTTAATAATCTTCCTATCTGTTCTCCCTCAGGTCACACACACAAAGATGGAGAACAATGTGTCATAAGCATTTCCATGTCCTGCTGTATGTTCCCATAACCTGCACCACAGGCGTCTTTGATACAGAGGGCCTAAAGTGTGACGTCATTTCCATCCTCTGTGTGTACTGTATGCGTGGAGAGTCATGTTTGTTGTTTATGCCATGCAGTTGGCTTTTCAATGTTTGTGCGTGTGTGTGTTGCAGTGTGACAGTCTGCAGGTGAATCAGAGTTCAGATGTTGTCTCTGCTCTAGTGAATGTGTGAGAGATATGAGTGGGTTGACACATCAATCAGGTTTATATTGGCATTAAAATACTAAGTGATTTACACAGAGTGGGTGGAGATAAAATCTCAGTCTGACAGGGAGGAGAGGGAGAAATGGTGCCACATGTTCAGACAATGTAGTAGGTAAGCAAATATTTATCAAAAGCTTTGCTAAGGTATCAATGTACAATTACAAATTCAAACAAAACATTTCAAAATATTTTTTATATTTTAATGTAGAAAATCTAGAGAATAATTTTTAGGTTATATAGTTTAGTTTAGATTAATAACATTTATCATATTTTAACCATACTTATGAACTAGATTTTAAACAGTATGTCAAGCACCTACATATATACTGTAACAATGAGCAGTGATATAAGAATGTAAAAAAAAGGTTGTCATATGATAAGTCTCTAAAAAACTAGCAGTGTGTGAATTTGTATGTGTATATACTGTATGCTGTGAGTGTTTATGTGTACTTGCTAGTTGATTTCATATGACTGTGTGCATTGTAGCATCAAGGCATCAGCGTGTGTGTGTGTGTGTGTGTGTGTGTGCTTGGTATGTTACAGGGACCAAATAGGAAATTTTTGGTCCCCATGAGGAAAACAGCTTATATAGGAAAATTTTATTTGAAAGTGGACTAATCCTTTAAACTACGCCAGAGCGCGTACACCATGGATGCCGTGCGCAAGGCAGTTGGACATAGTGGTGTATTAGAGGTAAAAAAAGATATAAACACTGTTCGGTTTCTCGCACAAACCGATCGTTTCGTGTCTTAGGACTTCAATATGTCGTCATGAGCTGCAGGGTTTAATTTGGATTTGTCTGTGCATGTTTTTTTGACTCTTATAGATGGAGTTCCCATTGACATGCATTATATGACTGACAGACCGCAACGGTTAGAGTTAAAAATCATCATTTGTGTTCTACCGAAGAAACAAAGTCACCTACATCTTGGATGCCCTGGGGATAAGCAGATAAACATCAAATTTTCATTTCTGGGTGAACTATCCCTTTAAATGTCCTAATTGAACTAAGGCCTAATGAAACCAGGCCCGTGTTCTACAGCTCTGAAAGATCTTCATATTAACTTTGAATATTATCAATTGATTCTATTGAGATTATAATAGGTGCAAGTTGATGATGCTACCATGAACATGAATCAGCCCACTTCCTGTCTAGTTGGTTATCCATGCCTGTCTTACAATCACAATCATACAAGTTATGGGTCATTTTTCATTGTGATTGATTGAGCAGGGACCAATCAGTGAGCAGGCAGTACTCCTGTTTTCATAATATTATAAAAACATAACATTTTTTTAGTTTAAACCAAAAACCATGTGATGTAGTGTCTGAAGGGGATAATAGCAACAATAACAATTTTAAATGGATATTATAAATATTATCAGTTCTATATATATTTTAGGAATGTACATTTTATGTAAATATATTTTAGATTATATTTATATTTTATTCATATACAGTGCAGTCCAAAAGTTTGGAACCACTAAGATTTTTAAAGTTTTTATTTTAAAGAAGTTTCGTCTGCTCACCAAGGCTACATTTATTTAATTAAAAATACAGTAAAAAACAGTAATATTGTGAAATATTATTACAATTTAAAATAACTGTGTACTATTTGAATATATTTCACAAAGTAATTTATTCCTGTGATGGCAAAGCTGAATTTTCAGCATCATTACTCTAGTCTTCAGTGTCACATGATCCTTCAGAAATCATTCTAATATGCTGATCTGCTGCTCAAGAAACATTTAATGTGTACAATTGTACAAAATATTTGTGTACAATATTTTTTTTCAGGATTATTTGATGAATAGAAAGTTCAAAAGAACAGTGTTTATCTGAAATCTAATCTTTTGTAACATTATAAATGACTTTACTGCCACTTTTGATTGATTTAATGCATCCTTGCTGAATAAAAGTATTAAAGTATTCATTTTTCAAAAAAATAAAAATAAAAATTCTTACTGACCCCAAACTTTTGAACGGTAGTGTATAATGCTACAGAAGCTTTGTATTTCAGATAAATGCTGTTCTTTTGAACTTTCTATTCATCAAGGAATCCTGAAAAAAAAGTACACAACTGTTTTCAACATTGGAAATAATCATAAATGTTTATTGAGCAGCAAATCAGCATATTAGAATGATTTCTGAAGGATCATGTGACACTGAAGACTGGAGTAACGATGCTGAAAATTCAGCTTTGCATCACAGGAATAAATTACTTTGTCAAATATATTTAAATAGTACACAGTTATTTTAAATTATAATAATATTTCACAATATTACTGTTTTTTACTGTATTTTTAATTAAATAAATGTAGCCTTGGTGAGCAGACGAAACTTCTTTTAAAAACATTAAAAATCTTAGTGTTTCCAAACTTTTGGACTGTACTATATATATATATATATATATATATATATATATATATATATATATATATATACACTGTATATATATTAGATTTTTTTTATTTGTTTAAGAGTATGTTTTATTTGTTAATATTAATATCATAATAGCAATAAGACAGTAGTTTGAACTACATAATGGGGTTAAAAATGAAATATCCTTAAATACACTCTTAAAAAATATATTTTTTTTAACTTTATTTTATTAATCTGAAGAACTTTTTTCCTCAAAGAACCTTTTGTGTGATGGAAAGGTTCCATGGATGTTGATGGTTCGTCACAGAAACATAGATGCCAATAAAGAACCATTTTTTTAAGAGTTTGTTGAGGCAGTAAGACAGAGTTGGATGGTGACCCCTCCTATTTTCTTTCTCTGCAGTAGGCTACAGGATGTCTTTCATCCACCCTTTCCAAGAGGATCAAAAGCCTGTTAAAACTGACCCCAATGTATTTTACCCCTTTTATCCAGAATGAGCACTTATTTCCTTTTTTACTTCTTTGCTCATTACTCACACACACTTATACATTAGGCTTAGGCCTACTATAGCCTTCATTTGATGAATGTCCGGCCAAATTTAAACACCCTATTTACGTTAAGCTTCCTCTAGCTCACAAATTTATTACAGCCATTGTAGCTCTGCTTGTAAAAGTATCGAATTGTAAATAATCTTGTTAATAATAGCCTACTTAAATGTATATCACATTTCCGTGATAATTCCACAGTGATTCCACAGAAACCATTCACTCATATTTTCTACATACACGTCTTCTGAAAAGCAAGCATATGGCATGCGTACTGTATATGATTCAGGTCCTGGGTGACTTGAAATAACTGCTCAGCAATGTCTGCTTTTGTAGCGCCCCCATCTGGTCATATTTGGCACATACACGTCCATATAGCGAATAGACGGGGTAGTTCAGTTCTACAAAGACCAGTTCGTTTCTACTTTATAAGTACAACTATCATTATGTGCAGGTTATGGTAATATGTGTCTTTTACACTATTAATACACTATCACTATTAATATCTTGTTTAAATGCTTTTATTTTATTATTTATACTACTATTATGATTTATTTTAACTGAAACAATATTGTTTTCATGTCATGTAACATACAATAAATACAAATACAAAAAATGTGTAAAAACAATATTGCAATAGTGTTTTCACAATGTCAATTAAACACAGGATCAGGAAATAATAATAAACCACAATGTCTCTTGTTGTTGTCTTTTAATAAACAGAAATTATAAACAGAACATTTATAAATAAATTACCTTTCCAAATCATAATACACTACAGGTAATAATACAAATGACTGAAGAGAAATAATAAAATATTCACATTTGAAAAGCAAACTTTATAACCAAATTTTTGAAGTACCTGTTGGCTCAACCAGAAAAAGAGAGGCCTGAAAGCCCTACAAAATACCACATGAAATAATTCAAAAGCTGATTATTTAATTTTGATGAATTTTTTTTAGTGCATTGGAATCTTATCTATGAATGTACAGTAACCTATTCAGTTCAATGCACTGTAAAGACGTCAAGAGCTCAAAATAATGTTATACAGTAACAGTGTTCTGCGAGAGTAATGTTTAGGTGTGTGTGTATGTAATAGGAAGCCTATTCACAGTATTTCCTGTGCTGGCTCACGACCCATGGGAACACAATGACGAACACATTCGAGCAGAACAATAATGTAGAGAAACTTCATTCTTCTGCCCCCATCATGTGCTCATAGTGTCATCTGAGTGTGAATTAAAAAAAGCATTTTGATAACATTTGTTTTAAACCAAAATCATATCTCATTCTCTTATTTTAGTTCTCTATTATTTGTCTGTTCCACTTGTTAAAAATGTTGTTTAAGAGGCTCATTCACCATAGTACTGGTGTTTGTGGTCAGTTTGAGTCTTATTGCTGTGTTGTGACCCATGGTGTAGTAATTGCCACTCTCATATCAGGAATGTAGAACCATCATCAACAGTGGTTAAGCTGAACAAACATACAGTATAGATCTTAAGTGAGTTATCTTATTTTACTAACATTTTCTCTGTTAATTAGCTGGATGGATCTTTGGCGGTGGCCCTCTTGAGAAAATAGCAGAGGCTACATGACGTGTTTACACTGCTGAAGATCCCCTGTGGTGCCGTCACACGCAACACAGCACGATGAGGCCGCAGGAAAGTCAAATTGGATTTGATTCCTCAGATTAGTTCAGAATGATTGAAAAATTGTAGTTCCCAATAGCCCAAAAGGCCTTATCTGAGGGAAAGTATCTCGGCCGTGCACTATTTAAGGAGATAAGAGAGGGCATAATGGCGCACAGTGCTTGGGTGGTCTCTGTTGTGTGGTGTTATGGTGCGGCGCTTTCCCAGAACAAGTGGAAGTAACGCCATATGCATTGAAAATGGTTCATAATCTAAATGTGACCTCACAGGTTGACTTTGATGTTGAACTTTGTGTATACAATTAGTTCAAATGAGTGTTGCATAATAGCATGAAACCCAAAGTAAAATGTGCAGCATTTCAGTTGATGTCAGGCCTATTAAATGAAAGTTATAAACATTTAAGTTATCAATCTATCTATCTATCTATCTATCTATCTATCTATCTATCTATCTATCTATCTATCTATCTATCTATCTATATCTATTCTGTTTACATCCTTATTGTGCATATTGTAATTTGTATATAAAAGTAGCAAATAAAATAAGATGTTTTAGTTTTCTTTCACTCACATAATTCTCCAGAAATTGAGAATTTTCCAACAAACACCAACAGTTTTCACTGTCAGCACTGTCATTTGTAGGCATCAACACTTTTAAAATAAAGCACAAACCTTTACAATTAGCTACATTACAGTTTAATACTCATTTTTGTGACTCTGTGGCTCAGTTTGATGCATTATTCATGTATATGTCATGTGATTCGTCGTGTGGGCGGGGCCACAGAATCTAAACCGGAACTGTTTTTCAGAGGAAAGAAGAGTTGTATAGTGATTCTCTTCACTGCCTTTAATCCTGTAAGTAATCGCATTTTTTATTCAACCTCGATTTGCAGGTGATAAAACTGGGTTGTTATTATGAGGAAAAACTTTTGTCTCAGTAAATGCCTTTTCGCTGGCGTTTCTGTCGGATTGTTTTTAGCATTAGCATTACTATTGTCTCATCTGTCAGAGCTGCTGTTTAGGTAAAACTACCTCACCGTAATGAACAGTGTATGTTAACGAGCTTTGTATTTATTATCTTAGAAAATTATTTTGTTGTTTTTGAAATAAAAGCAGATAAACTGCTTCTGTTAACACTCTCCGTCGGTTCAGATTGTATTGTCATTAATAACAAACACAACACACAGCTACAACAGTATAAAACCTTAATTAATTTCTCATGCATAGTTATTTTAACCAAGTGAGTGTATATATTAAATGTGACTTGACTGGAGCCTGATAATTTTTTTTTCTGGTATGCTGATCAAAATCATTTGTTTCATTTTGTCTATTAGATTACTACGAGAGATGTGACATCTTGTTTTGTTTTGTGGTCTTGAAACAAAAAGAGCATTCGGACATGTTCTGTTTGTGCTTTTCTTCCGTCTCATCTTCAGTTATGTGTTTTTTATGATTGTCAGTGTTAAATATTAGCAGCAGCTTTAAAATGCAATCCAGGGCCCACAATGCTTTGCAAGAGCATTTTATTTTAATGTAAGTTATATTATTATAGCTGAAATCACAATGTAAATTGAAATCAGATTATAATTAAGAAATCAGATTATAGTTTTCATTTGTTGACTATTGAATGCTTTTTTTTCTTAATCTATGTAATGTCTTGCAAACACAACTTATGGCCATATTAAAATTCATAGATACAATAAGCCAATAATTATTTATTTTATGGCCTATATATATATATATATATATAACTATATCATTGTGTCTAAAATAGTAAAAAAAAAAAAAAGATTTTGAAATTGTATGCAGTCAGCAGTATGATGTTCTCATGTTGAATAGTTTGTTCAAGCTCCTGCTATCACATGTCGTCTGTGAGTGTGTGCTGTAGGTGGGGGGTCAGAGTGTTTATGAAGGGCCTGAGTGTTGAGAGGAGGGTGCTTGGTAATTTGTCTGGGACAAGCTCTTTATTCCATAGAGACTCTCAGGTCAATCATCTAAGCAGTCAATCACTCCCAAATGTTGCCACACAGAAGTGTGTCTTTGACTTTTACCGTTTTCACTTCCATCAGATTGTGCTGTAACTGAACAGACGTTTTTATTAGAAGTTTTAATTTGTTTTATGTGATTTTTTTTTTTTTTTTCCCTTTTGGGTATCTCTTTATTTTTTTCTTTCTTTCTTCTTAATTTATTTTTAATATTGTTATTATCTCTGACATTTTTGAGTTTATCACCCCCCCCCCACTGCTTCTTATTGAATCAAAAATACTACTTAATAAGCTTTTTTATTTTCTTCTTAATTTATTTTTTTAAATTTATGCCCCCCCTCCAAAAAAAAAAAAACTGAATTTAATTTTAAATTAAAATTAAGACATGCTCATCATAAGAGGTTTATTTAAGTCATAGTGCATAATAATTGCATTTTTATTGTATTTTTGAATTAAAGGAATGATCCGGGTAGAAACAAATTTGCGTCATTGACCTATATAATCTACAGTCAATGTAATTGCACAATTTCACAATTTTTCCAAAGTACTTGCATTACCATAAAACCCTGCAGTAAATATACATGCCAGACACCCAAATTATATTATAAGCAGCGAGACGTTTTCTGAATCTGCACTGTGGACGCTGAGGTTTGCTGTAGAACTCAACCATCACCCCTTCCCCTTTATCTCTCTCTCTGGCCCATGCCAGAGACCACACAGACACAGAAAACACACCCTCTCAGACCACACAGAGACAGCCATGGGGTCTTGCACGCAAATCGCCCTGGAGCTGTCAGTCTTTTGCTCTGTGTGGGTGTTTGTATACGAGAGAAAGTTTGTGACAGTGCAAAAGCCATGGAAAAAAAATACCATGATTACTGAACTACTTGTAATAATGTATATAATGAAATATCCGTGTTACTCCGAACAGAAATGTGCTCGCTCAGTGAGCGCCGGATGGTTAGATTTATTTGTTCATGTCTAATGTCTTAAAATTTGAATGTTTTGATGTGTCTCCATCAGCAGTGATGAGAATGTGTAGTGAGCTTAAACGAAACACTTAGAGTTGAACTTTGTCTCATTTAGGTGTGTGAACAATGTCACGTGCCCGTCAGCCTCCCTTGGTGACTGGGATCTCACCCAACGAGGGCGCTCCGTGGACCAAAGTCACCATTCGTGGGGAGAACCTGGGCACTGGACCCAATGATCTCATCGGTAATACACATGCACACAGCCATTGCAAGTTACAGATACAAACCCTCCTTTTTGAACCGTAAAGGTTTGGGGTCAATAAGTGTTTTTTTTTTATTTAAGAAATTGTTCAGAAAATTCAGCAAGGATCCATTAAATTGATCAAAAGTGATAGTAAACATATTTATAATGTTAAAAAAAATCTATTTGTAATAAATACTGTTCTTTTGAACTTTCTATTTATCGAAGGATCCTGAAAAAGTGTATCATGGTTTCCACAAAAATATTAAACAGCTGTTTTCAACATTTATATAATTATTTCTGAAGGATCATGTGACATTGGAGTAATGGCTGCTGAAAATTCAGATTTGCCTTCACAGAAATAAATAAAAATATTGAAATAAGTTCAAATATATTAAAATAGAAAACGGTTATTTTAAATTGTAATAATATTTTCCAGTATTACTATTTTACTGTTTGTTTGTTTTTTGTTGTTTTTTTAAAAGAAAAGAAAAGTGAGCATTAGAGACTTCTTTCAAAAAATTTAAAAATCTTACCGACCCCAATCATTTTTTTCTTTTTTTTTTTACTAATATAGCATATTCTGTGAAGTTATGTGTCTTCATACAAGAATGATCAGTCTGTGAAATCTGGGAAAACAATTAATAAATCAGTACTTTGGGTATTTTGAATGGAGATTTAAATAAATAATTTATTATATTTAATTATGAGTCTGCAACTCAATAAAACTCTAAATCAAGAGGATAAATAAGCTAAAATAATGCTTTGTTCAGACAAGCATTCTTTATTGTTGGCGATATCCAACACAAATATTTTTTGTGTGTAATTTGAAAAGAAAAAAAAGAAGAACAACTAATATGATGTTCCCAAACCTGATCTACAATATCAACTAAAGTCTAATTAAAATGTAATATGATTTTTTTTTAAATAGGCCTGTATAGATTAATTCATATCGGCATCATGATAGACATGAGCTGAGGCAAAAATGGCCATTTGATTGACTTCCTTTTCTCTTGGTCATTGTCCATCTCCCACACCACAGGTCTGTCTATCTGTGGTCATAACTGTTTGCTGACAGCAGAATGGATATCTGCTAGCAAGATAGTCTGTCGAGTGGGTCCTGCTAAAGATGACAAGGGCGAGATCATCGTCACCACCAAGAGCGGAGGCCAAGGGACGTCCACCGTCTCCTTCAAACTGCTCAAACCTGAGAGGATCGGTGAGACACACACTCACAGTGCTCTCAAACTCACATACACACTCAGTGAGCGTGTTTATACTGCCAATCCTACACCAATTATGCTTAATACCTGACATCTTGTAAGGTCACGTAAACACCTTAAACTGTGTCCTTTAACCGCCGGAAAGGTCTGCTTAATCAAAAAAACGATTGGCACACCTGGTTTTATCCCAATAGAAGTCACTTTGTTTTCATGTCTTAATAAAAGAAAATCCAGATCTCACATAAACATGGTTTTCTTGCTTTATCAGCATTGTGTTGTGGATGTAAACACACTCAATTTCCATTATAGGCAAAATCACAATTTCACTTTGATTCATTATACACTCTTTAAATGTACACACATGCTCTTTGAAGATGGCTGTGGATTTCAAATGCTCAACCAATGAGAATGTGCATGCTTGTGTATGTTTAGGCATTCTGGATCAGTCTGCGGTCTGGGTTGATGAGTTGAACTACTATGACATGAGGACTGATCGGAACAAAGGAATCTCTCCTCTCTCACTGAGGCCGGCCAACCCTTTGGGCATTGACATAGACAAGTACAGAAACATTCACAACCGAGTTTACGTTGTTCTCTTATGAACTTAGAAAGTATTAAATTTACACCTACAGTTACAGAGTACGCACAGTGCTGTCCTCAACTCTCACACACATATGTGCTTCATTTCTGACTGTCGGATTAAAACACACGCTCACATAGAGCAAAACAAATGCATTTCCTCACACACTTCACCCAAAAACCACTGCTCTGTGTTTATAGAAGTGGACTGCTGTGTTTATAAGGAAGGAGGTTCAGCAGAAAGTAGAAACAGCCCATTGTGTGTATGTCTTCTACCTGGCTGATGTCATTGGTACACTATTTCCTTTGATAGGAAGTGAAAATCTTCCTTTCCTTGACCACTGCAGCAACCTTTTACACATTTATATCCATATTTTCAGATGAGTACACTACTGTTCAAAAGTTTGGGTCTGTTGGATTTTTTAACAGTTTTTAAAAATCTCTTATGCTCACCAAGGCTACATTTTTTTAATCAAAAATACAGTACAAAGAGTCATATAGTGAAATATTATTGAAATATTAATTTTAAGTAACAGTTTTCTATTTTAATATACTTAAAAATGTCATTTATTCCTGTGATGGCAAAGCTGAATTTTCTGATCAACAGAGTCACATGATCTTTCAGAAATCATTCTAATATGCTGAATTGGATTGGTGCTCAAGAAACATTTCTTATCATTATCGATGTTGTAAACAGTTGTGCTGCTTAATATTATTTTTAAGGAAACTATTTTTTAGGATTTGTCGAGAAATAGAAAAAGGAACAGTATACACTACTGCTCAAAAGTTTGGGATCGGTAAGATTTTTAATGTTTTTAAAAGAAGTTTTGTCTGCTCACCAAGGCTTAATTTATTTAATTAAAAATACAGTAAAAACAGTAATATTGTGAAAAATTATTACAATTTAAAATAACTGTTTTCTATTTTAAATTCATTTTAAAATGTAATTCTTCTTATTATCAATGTTGATAATTTATTCTCGTGTTGGCAAAGCTGAATTTTCAGCATCATTACTCCAGTCTTCAGTGTCACATGATCAGAAATCATTCTAATATGATGATTAGTTCCTCAAGAAATATTTGTTATTATTATCAATGTTGAAAACAGTTGTGTACTTTTTTTTCAGGATTCCTTGATGAATAGAAAGTTCAAAAGAACAGCATTTATCTAAAATACAAAGCTTTTGTAACATTTTACACTACCGTTCAAAAGTTTGGAGTCAGTAAGAATTTTTATTTTTATTTTTTTGAAAAGAAATTAAAGAAATTAATACTTTTATTCAGCAAGGATGCATTAAATCAATCAAAAGTGGCAGTAAAGACATTTATAATGTTACAAAAGATTAGATTTCAGATAAACACTGTTCTTTTGAACTTTCTATTCATCAAATAATCCTGAAAAAAAATATTGTACACAAATATTTTGTACAATTGTAAACAATAAATGTTTCTTGAGCAGCAAATTGACATATTAGAATGATTTCTGAAGTATCATGTGACACTGAAGACTGGATTAATGATGCTGAAAATTCAGCTTTGCCAACACAAGAATAAATTACATTTTAAAATATTTTCAAATAGAAAACAGTCATTTTAAATTGTAATAATATTTCACAATATTACTGTTTTTACAGTATTTTTAATTAAGTAAATGCACACTTGGTGAGCAGACGAAACTTCTTTTAAAAACAAAAAATCTTACCGATCCCAAACTTTTGAGCAGTAGTGTATATTTGAAATAGAATTTTTTTGTAACATTATGAATGTCTTTATTGTCACTTTTGATTTATTAAATGGATAGGTAAAAAATAGGTGATTTAAGTAAAAGTACTTACTGAACACAAACTTTTCAACAGTAAAGTGCATATGAATCATATGCTTTTCATCAGTGTATTCGGTGCCACACCACAAGACAGTATGGGTTGGCTTATGCAATGCTGTTTATATCCGGACAGATCTGGTTTGTACCCTGTCTGGTTTTTCTCTATGATCTGTAGTGTGGTATTTGGCTTGATGGGTCTCTGTGTGTCTCTGTCTTCTGTTCTTTAGAGGGAAGGTTCCTCTGAAGGATCTGGAGAACATGTTTCCTGGTATGAGTGGAGACTTCACCAGCGAGAATTTCTCTGCCACCTGGTATCTAATCGAGAACCATTCTTCAACCGGGTTGGTCTACTTACCGTCCATCTGTCCAGCTTTTAATCTGCCAAAATAGATTTGTGTGTAATATGTTGTTAATGTTTGTTGCTGATGTAGCTTTGAGCATCTGCGTATGGCTGTGGGAAATCTTAAGAAACAAGCCAGTAAGAAGAATGAGGGCAGTCTGGCCTACGTGAAAGGAGGTCTCAGCACTTTCTTTGAGGCTCAGGATGCTCTTGCAGGTACGTATGCTTGGTGTGAATGTTTAAACGCATGTAACCTAGTAAGACGACCTAAAATGGCATTCATGCTTTTGACTGAAGGAAAAGGAAGCAAAAAAAAAAAAAGAAAAATAAAGAAAAAGAATATTCACTGGGAAGTAATATAGGGTGGGGTTGGATTGTGTCCATGAGGATTTTGTTGCCTTAAGTCATGCTGGAATTATTGTGTTAAAATTACTCATTCTGTAAACACAATATTGTAATGACCATTGAGTTGTGCGAATTAAATAACAATAATGGAAACAAATTAGTAATGATCATAATTTAAGTTTTATTTGTGAATATTGGCTGTACAGTATGGATTTAACACATTTTGAGGCGTGAAAACGTCAGTGTAAAATTAGGATCCAAATTCCTCCTTTTTTTTTTTTTTTTTTAATGTAATCCTGTCCAGATAGAAACATTCGTCATAGTGATACATTATTTTATTTTTACAAAATATTTAACAGTTTTGACTTTCATTGAATACTGTAACTTAAACTTAATTTTTTATTGAACTGTTTTTTGGCACAACTTTTTAACACCCACATTAAGGGCTCGTTCACACAGAACGTCTTTGCGTCTAAAAACTCGAGCAAATAACGAACAAATAAAACAGTTGCCATGACAACTTGCTACTGTAAACAGAAGCTTGCATCGCTTGCCCCGCCTCCGAGTTCTTCTGATTAGTCCAATGTTTTGGAACTGGCATTGATGAGCGGCACTGCATGTAAAAGTTGAAATTCATTTAAGTTGACACTCTGTCTTAAAGGTGCCCTAGATTCAAAATTTGAATTTACCTTGGCATAGTTGAATAACAAGAGTTCAGTACATGGAAAAGACATACATTGAGTTTCAAACTCCATTGCTTTCTCTTTCTTATGTAAATCTCATTTGTTTAAAAGACTTCCGGAAAACACGCGGATCTCAACATAACACCAACTGTTACGTAACAGTCGGGGTGTACGCCCCAATATTTGCATATGCCAGCCCATGTTCCCAACATTATGAAAGGCATTAGACAAGGGCAGCCAGTTAACGTCTGGATCTGCACAGGTGAATCATCAGACTAGGTAAGCAAGAACAACAGCGAAAAATGGCAGATGGAGCAATAATAACTGACATGATCCATGATATCATGATATTTTTAGTGATATTTGTAAATTGTCTATCTAAATGTTTCGTTAGCATATTGCTAATGTACTGTTAAATGAGGTTAAAGTTACCATCGGTTATTACTGTATTCACGGAGACAAGAGAGCTGTCGCTATTTTCATTTTTAAACACTTGCAGTCTGTATAATTCATAAACACAACTTCATTCTTTATAAATCTCTCCAACAGTGTAGCATTAGCCGTTAGCCACGGATCACAGCCTCAAACTCATAGAGAATCAAATATAAACATCAAAATAAATACTCACATAATTCGAAGCATGCATACAGCATGCATGATGAACATCTTGTAAAGATCCATTTGAGGGTTATATTAGCTGTGTGAACTTTGTAAATGTGCTGTAATATAATCGAGAGCTCGTGTGGCAGGGAGCACGCGAATTAAATCAGTGCATAGTTAATGATGCCCCAAAATAGGCAGTTAAAAAAGTTAATAAAAAAAAATCTATGGGGTATTTTGAGCTGAAACTTCACAGACACATTCAGGGGATAACTCATATATTATAACTTGTATATTGAGTATGAAAAGAAAAGTTCATATAGACAGTAAAAACAATAGATATGCCATTTAACAAAATTAGGCACATGTGCCTTTTATTCAAGTTTTTTCACATCCTGTGTCATTGTACACACGTGTATGCATCTTCTCAGACTGCTCTCATCAGAGGTCAGTGTCACAAAATGGAGATTTTTTTTTGTGTATAGGACTTGTCTCAGGTCACTTGTCTCGAGTCACACAGAAGAGCTATTCTTAGCACTGCGTATTCATGTGATTGACAGGCATGGAGACGGATAACAAGGCGTGGTTGTCATAATGTTTAGATGAGGTTGTAATAAGGTTGTCATTGTGCTGAGAGGAAACGAGAGAGCAGCAAACGGAAGCTGCACTGATTCCCAGAGAAGACTCCCAAAACTTACCAGGCAGAAGTCAAAACATACCTCAGAGACAGAGGAAGCGTACCACACAGCATTCCGGACCCCGGGGGAGACGGGGGTTAGTCCTGACGTCATTGTGTGCAGAAGTTTCCCAAATCCAGATGTGGAGAGCGAAAATAGACTTCATTTAGGGTTTTTTTTTTTGTGCAAAGGTTTATCTTCCAATATAATATACATGCATATACGCATATTAAATTTGTGCTTACGATTGACTATCTGCACTGTTATTATGCCAGTGATGAAATCTTATCAGGGTCCCTGCAGGTCCTTAAAATGTCTTAAATTCAGTTTTATGTAAGTTCATAAAAATCTTAAATGATATAACAAATGCCTTGATTATAATTTAGATTAAATTTGAGGTGGAAAACAGCAATCAGTCTAATGTGTTTATTAAACTTCAATAGGCTATGATTGAATTAAATAAATGCGAGCGCTGCATCTTCAAAGTCCAAACACGCCGCTGTTGCACATTTTACAGTCTTGTGGGCTCAGAGCAGTTCGCAAATAATGAATACCGCACATTTATGCCAAGTGATTGCTTATGGTCTACTGTTGATGAATTATAACAGTGTTTACATTATGGTGTTTATATTGTAAAATGTTATGTATGGTTGTTAGAGTGAATATATCTGAGCAGCTTAAGTAGTAACGCATAGACATATCTATACAAAATAAGAGCCTCGAGTGTCTTTCTGGCTTGTTTGAAATGATTTTGAAGTTCTACATTATTAGCAATCTTATTTTTTTTTTATTTGTGCAGGTCTTAAAAAAGGTCTTAACTTTGATATGGTGTGTTTATTCAGACAGTATAATAAAAAGTTTAAAAGAACAGCATTTTTCAATAGAAATTATTTTTAACATTTATAAAAGTGTTTTTGATCATCTTAATATGTCCTTGCTGAATATGTATGTACTGACCCCGAACCTTTTTTTTTTTTTCTTCTCTCTGTTTAGCTATCCATCAGAAGCTTGAATCAGATGGCACTGAGAAGGTGGAGGGCTCTATGACCCAGCGACTAGAAAATGTCCTTAACAGTAAGACATAAAACCAAACACATGGTCAGAATCGCACACGATTACACAAAGCAGCTAAATTTAGGACCAGAGTTGCATATGCATTCTCTTTAGACCATCAAAGCCACACATTTCACGCAGACCTCGGCGTGTTTCTGTGAGTGCGTATGCGTGTGTTCGAGACCACTCATATCCCAATCATATCTCCATGTCAATTCTCTCATGTGACGGTGGGTCAATAAACAAGCTCGTTTCCTGTGGGCCGCACAAATAAACCAGACACACACTGACATGCTTTCATCGCCGACCCCTCCTCTTCCTCCTCACCACCCGTCTTTACATGTACATTTAGATGTATGTTCTTACCAAAGCCACTTATTGCCTTTGACTCTCTCAGCCAATCACAAACAGACTAATTGGTGGAAAAAAGGCTGGTCAGACTTTTATAGTGGTCAGGGGGCTGGTTCTTATTAAATCGGACAGAATAGCTCTGACCACCCAAGAAGAGGGAGCATAAGAGATCTTGAATTTATTTGAAACCGAGCAAGGATGATTAGACTGCTTTTTATCAGCTGTTATCCTTTTACACCCTTTTCTCATTTCTTTCCATTTGCTCATTCCTCTCAGGAGCAAGTGAAACTGCTGACACCCTGTTTCAAGAAGTGTTAGGTAGAAAAGACAAGGCCGACTCAACACGCAACGCTCTCAATGTGCTCCAGAGATTCAAATTTTTGTTTAACCTGCCACTCAACATTGAACGCAACATCCAGAAGGTGGCATCTCCCATACACACACACACACACTCTCTGTCTAGCTCTCTTACCTACACAATTATCGTTGGGTCAGTAAGATTTTTTTTTATTTAAAGAAATTAATACCTTTGTTCAGCAAGGATGCTCTCAATTGATAAAAAGTGACAGTAAAATCATTTATAATGTTTCAAATGATTGCTTTTCTTTTCAACTTTCTATTTAACAAATAATCCTAAAAATGTATCACAGTTTCTACAAAAATATTAAGCAGCACAACTGTTTTTAACATTTATAATAAGAAATGTTTCTTGAGCACCATATCAGCATATTTGAATGATCATGTGACACTGAAGACTACAGTAATGATGCTGAAAACAGCTTTGCCATCATAGGAATAAATTACATTTTTAAATAGAAATTAAAATAGAAAAAGTTATTTAGAATTTTAATAATATTTCACAATATTGCTTTTTTTACTTTTTTAAAAAAAAATTATCCAATACATAAATGCAGCCTCGGTGAGCATAAGAGACTTATTTTAAAAAAAAAAAATCTTACTGACCCCAAATTTTGAATACTAGTGTATACACTCTGCAATATATAAAAATCTGAATGCTAAACTGACAGTATATCTGTTTCCCATTCAGGGGGATTATGACGTGGTCATCAATGATTATGAGAAAGCCAAATCTTTGTTTGGGAACACAGAGGTCCCAGTCTTCAAGAAAGGTTATCTGATCTTCACTGATAATTTCTGATAGCATACGTTTATGACACACATCCTCTTACGTACATTCCCGTTAGCTGGAGTATTGAAAGATTGTCCTGCATGTTTGTTTGTAGTGTATTCAGAGGTGGAGACTCGGATAGAAGCCCTGAGGAAACTGCTTATGGATAAACTTCTGGAGACACCATCCACTCTACATGATCAAAAACGCTATATCAGGTGTGTGACTTAAAGTGACATACTGCAAATCTGCTTCTAGGAGAACTGAAATACAATATCAGTGTCCAGTGACACAACCGAGTGAGAAACATTTAAATTTACACAAATGAGCAACAATGTGATGACAGCCAATGTGAGTTGAGCTCACATTATTCATCACTTGTGACAGGGTTTTCTTACTTTTGGATGCCAAGGACTCCCAAATATGATATTCCCCTCGTGGACCCCCCTCCCAAAATATAAAGGCAGCTATTTCATGTAAAAAGACTTATCTATTCTGTGTGAGAAAGTCAACTCAAAAATATTCATTTTAATATAACATATACATGTTCAAATGTTTAAGGCCGTTAAGATTTGTGCTTGTTTTTGAAAGAACTTTATGCTCTTATGCTCTAAAGTATCAAAAATATGGTAAAAACAGTAATATTGTAAAATATTTTTACAATCAAAATAACTGTTTTCTATTTTAAATTCATTTTAAAATGTGCTGCGAAATATTTTTGTGGAATCCGTGATGCGTTTTTTTTCAGGATTTTTTGCTAAATAGAAAGTTCAAAAGAACAACATTTATTTGAAATTAAAATCTTTACTGTCACTTTTGATCAATTTAATGCATACTTGCATTTTTTTAAGAATCTCCAAATCTTTGAACAGTAGTGTAAAAATTTTGTATTGAATTATTTATTTTTAAGCAATTGCATTCCCTGCCTTTTTTATTATATATAATATTAGAAATATTGCAGAAATGTATTATTTTGCATTGTATTTT
The DNA here is from genome assembly GCF_018812025.1 of Megalobrama amblycephala. NCBI lineage: Eukaryota > Metazoa > Chordata > Actinopteri > Cypriniformes > Xenocyprididae > Megalobrama > Megalobrama amblycephala. The sequence goes on along the minus strand of NC_063054.1, from coordinate 18,099,143 downwards.
TGTATATAACTGATTTCTTTTCAAAAAGAACAGCGTCTTATATTTACTCCCATCCCATTTATGGTCAGATCTTTAAAAGCTACGACAAGTTATGCGGCCCAATAGCATTAAAGCACCCAGCGACAGGAGCGACCTGTCGTTGTGAGTGGGGCTTAAGGGTTTCCTGAAGATGCAATTATATTCTAATGATTCTGTTTCTCTTTTTATTCAGATATCTGTCGGATCTGCATGCTCCAGGTGACCCGGCGTGGCAGTGTATAGTCGCACAACACAAGTGGATCCTGCAGCTGATGCAAAACTGTAAAGAAGATTTTATCAAAGAGCAAAAAGGTACACACGCATAGATACTTTGAAATAAATTGATGGTTTCTCTACTGCTCCGAAGAGTGAAAGCAGTGTGTGTGTTCTGCCCTGTGTGTGTGTGTGTGTGTGTTTAGATAGAGAGCAGCCCGTGTGTGGTCTGGTCATGACCCTATAGAGAACAGGAAGTCCACAGAGCTCTATAGTGTGGCAGAGCTGAGGGGGGTTTGCTGTAGAGAGAGGCAGACATCGGGGAATACAAGAAGAGAGAGGAGCATAGATAAACACAGGAGATGATTGGACACCTGGATCAACACCCAAACTCATTTTTTATATAGAAAGAGAGAGAGTAAACATCCAAGTGGCTGAATGGTATACGTCTTTATCTGTGTGAGAGAGAAACATGACATGTGTACACTATCTGGACATATTGAGTGTTTCAGACTATATCAACAATTTAATCAAGGCTTAGGAAGAGCCCATAAAGACCTTTAGTGCCATCTATTGTCAGAGAAGAGGTACTGCATGATACCTACCAGTTGATCTATCCAAAACGTTGTTAGATTTGAACCTTACCACAGGATGATTTTCCTATGATAAGGGTTCTGTAAGTCACTTTGGATAAAAGAATTCACCTCATGACTTGCACTCAAATCACAAGTAAAAATAATAATGGGGAAAATTTTACCATTGTTTCCCCATTAAATCAAAAATGTATTTTAATTTAAGCCGAAACTGTCAACCTTAAGCGAAACCCTTTATTTTTACAAACGTTTTTCACTGTTAAATGCTGACATATGTAGATGAGCATTCATCGTGTCTCTCTGTCTCAGTGGGTGGTGTCGGGTTAGAGCTGGATCGCTCCTCAGCTCTGAACAGGATCAGCCTCCCAGCTCCAGTGAAGAGAGGAGGCAGCTTCCAGACGCCTAAAGATGACTGTGAGTACAATAACAGAAAGATCAACATATTGTTTGAAAGAAGTCACTTATGCTTATTGCTCACCAAGGCTGCATTTATTTGATCAAAAATGATTGATCTTTTATCTTTTTTTAATATATTTATTCACATGATGCAAAGCTGACATTCCAGCAGCTATTATTTACCAAAATTGCATTAAATATATATATATATAGACATTATATAGACATTTCAATTTATATACACATATTTTTCATGTCTGTGAGGCAAGTTTACATGGAGTTTCGGTTCTTTTTTTTTCTTTTTTCTTTTTGAACGCTCAAGTTCACAGAGAGACACAGCAGAAAGCTCCTGTTTGCTTTCATGTTTTTACAAAAGCACAATGTTTTGTTGTTATTGAGTGCACACAAATAAAAATAGACTCTTCACAGATTCAAACGATGTATTAATCTTATCTGTATGACCAAAAATTGAATATTTTAAGTGCAAGTGATCGCACTGGTGCCTCCATGTTAGCTGTCATGCAGTAAGTGCACTACTATTTAGCTTTCACACTCCGGTCAAACACTTGTATAGCACACATTTTTCTAGGTTAACGTTAAAGCGAGCAGTTTTGTAAAGTTGCTATATGTTTCAGGTGATAAGCCATATTTGAGATCGATGAATGACAGGCGAGCGTTTGGAATTCTAATATATATATTCTGTAATTCTGAGCGTTCTGTTTCGATTAATTAATCTGAGAAAAAATAACGCGTTAAAAAAAATAACGCAGATTAATCCACTCCGTATTGACCATTGAACCTGGAGCCGTTCTAGCCACCATTCGACTGTACAATGAAGGAGGGAGACGACTGCTGCACTGACGGACAGAACGAGCAGAGCTCCTCCCTCGTGCGCACTCGTCTTCAAAGTAAGCACCGTCTTTGCACTCTCTCTACCTCACACATAATAATCAACTGACACAATGCTAAAAGTTCGTAAGACCGAATCCATGTTTCACGAGGCGCATTCGGAGAATGTTTTTCCTGAATAACCACTGGGTGTGAATAGCGCTCAAAAGAACGTCACCTCATCTTCTCTGACAGGCGCCCTGCACGTGCAGCTGACATAAACAACACTTTCAGTAAACAAAAAGAAAATCCTATCCAGTGGTGAAGTGTTTTCTGTGTTGACAAATCTTTTGCGATATCCTAATAACAGTCGCGATTCGCACGCAACGCGTCAACGTCCGCTAATGTCCAATTCGCGACCTAATGACTCATTTGAACCGATTCATTTTAATGAACTGATCTGTCCACACGGTCTATAATGAATCATTTACTCGAACAACTCTGAAATGAGAACACAAGTGTGCTTACCCCGTTCATTTAGCAAGAGTGGTTAGTAAAATTAGCCTTAATAATCCAGAATATTTTCAGGTTATTTAAATGACAATGTGTAGTAAATTAGGCCTACCTATAAAATCAGTTAGTTTAGACTGGAGTGAGGTGAAACCAGAAAAAAAAGCAAGTTGTTGTTAGCTAGGTGCATTCAATTGTATATGGTAGAAAATTATATTATTAGTTAATATAAAATGCTACTTTTTAATACTTTTCAGGTTTAGCAAAAAAGCATCTTCTCTTACAAAGCTATAAAATCACTTTTTTCTTTTTCTTTTTTTTTTGCAAAGAGGACAATAAAAAATTACAGTGAGAGTGATGGGTACTTTATTGTCAGTATTGGGTTCGCAGATCACGTGGGTAGGGCACTTTTTACTGTTTGTGTGGATGACCATGTCTGTCACCACCGAAGACCATTTTTGACCCAGGAATTTAATAACAAAAATGCATTTAATACATTCACAGCAAAACGTATGTATGCGATTAATTTAGATTAATTAATCACAGAGTATGTAATTAATTAGATTAAAAATTTTAATCGATTGACAGCCCTCCCTAATATATATATATATATATATACTGCCCTCCAAAAGTTTGGAAACACCCCTGGCAAAGTGTGGTTTTAGACGATATCAGCATAAATCCTTATCATTTTTTTGGTGCAAATACATTAAAGTAACTTGACATTATCATTGAAGACCAGCAATAATAATTTTCATTTTGATTACATAATAATGGCAGTATATATATATGTCAGAGTCAGACATGCCCCTTTGCCAGCTGTGATGCCTGGTTACTGGTTTAACCTTGGCCCAGGTTTGTAAAAGATTTTTGGGTCAGCACACCTTAATAGTTGATTGCCAATTGAATAGTTGATCAACAATTGATTGCCAATTAAGTTTAGAATACAATGAACCAATTAGAACCCAATTTAGGTCAGATAGCTGCTAATGGTAGATATTTTGATGAATCGAAAATGTAAGGTTTTTATTATGTATAAACAGTTTATATAATAAAATATGTTTTTGTAGTTTGTGTTGTTCCTTATCAGTGCAGAATCATCACAAATGAAAAAGGATTCATGACAATATTGTCCAAAACCCCACTTTTCAAGGGCGTTTTCAAACTTTTGGAGGGCAGTGTATATATAAGAAATGTTTCTTGAGCATCATATCAGCATATTAGGATGAGTTCAGAAGGGTCATGTGACACTGAAGACTGGAGAAATGGCTTCTGAAAATTTAGCTTTGGTATCCCAGGAATAAATTACATTTTAAAATATATTAAATTGGAAAACATTTATTTTAAATTGTAATATTTCACAATATAATTGTTTTTGCTATATTTTTGATCAAATAAATGCAGCCTTAGTGAGCATAAGGTACTTATTTCAAAAACTTTTAAAAAATCTTGCCAACCAAAAACATTTGAACGTAGTGTATATCCTATAATATATATACAATGACAGAAAATGTTCTGATTTGGCATGATTTTGTCACTTTGTGCAGAATTTTGCTTTTAGATAAGACAGAAAAATGTCCTGTCCCCTAGGACAAGTTGTGAAACTCACAGAAAGCTCATTGTCAGCCGTTATCCTTTTATAAGCAGAATACTGTTGTCTTTGTATGTAATGTTATATCATACATATTTTCTCAGCGTGGCACTATAAGAGCCCTCAGCAGGTGAGGTTTGTGGAGAAGCTCTCAGACGTGGTCATCAGCCAGCTGCCCAACTTCTGGAAACTCTGGATCTCTTATGTCAACGGCAGCCTGTTTAGTGAGGTAGTTACACACACAAATATACCTTCAGAGTGTTAGAAACAAAAGGCTAGTATAATCACTCTTGTTGATTGTGTTGTCTTGGACAGACGGGAGAGAAGTCCGGCCAGGTGGAGAAGTTGAAGAAGAATGCTCGGCAAAGACAGAATGACTTTAAGGTTAGTAAAGCAGCTGGAATGTTTTTTTTGAGCTTGAATGTGTGAGCATGAGTTTTGAGACTAGTGATGCACCAAAATTTAGTCTGAAATCATTGATCAAAACGGTGACATTTTAATTAGTGCTGCTCCAATGGCACGTGTCTATTTCCTTTACACAACGTGAGTAAGCTACAACAGGTAAACATGTCGCCTGTGTGGATGCCAGGACTGGCTTGACAATTTTTTAAATCAAATTTCATTTTAATGAACCAAGATTTGAGTTATAGAATGAAATAAACATGAATGAACATCATTACATACAGTACCGGTCAAAAGTTTGGAAACATTTTTAATGTTTTTGAAAGAAGTCTCTTCTGCTCACCAAGTCTGCATTTATTTGATCAAAAATACAGCAAAAACATTAATATTGTGAAATATTATTACCATTTACCACCGTTTTCTATTTGAATATATGTTAAAATGTATTTCTGTGATGACCAAGCTGAATTTTCAGCATCATTACTCCAGTCTTTAGCCCTTGTGCGGTCTTCATTTGGGAAGTACACTCAGGGTCTTCGGGGTCTCCACAGACCCCAGGTAACAAAATGCAATTTTGTAACAAAATATTTGTTTTTTTTAAACAAATGTAATTGTTACTCTGTTACTCTGTTTATTAATGTTTTTACTCCATGTTTGTGCAGTTTTTGGAGGATTTATCATATTTGTTAAATTTATATAAATAAATTAAAAAAAATTTTTTTAAATAGGTTTATATACAGAAACAGCTTTTTATGTAAAATTCACTTTATAAAAGACCCACATTTCTAAATTTCATCCATGGGGATAACATGGATAATTTGACATGGTTTAGTGTAAATGCAGTTATAAAAGTAAAAAAACTATCATTTTTACCAGTAAATGCTGCAGAGCTCCACTATTTGCTATGTGTTATTTGACTGACTGAAAGACATCTTTTCACAAGTATTTTTCAGTTGGATTCATGTCTAAATATTCTGAAATCACATTTATAACAATAAAGGCTACTATTTGTCAAAGTTTAGTATTTTTTGTTATGAAAAAAATCAATTTTTCAATATTGTTACATTATGATGAGACCCCTCTTAGAAATTGGACAAAATTCATCCTCAACATCAACTTATTTTTTTCAGTACAAAAAAATGCTAAACTTTGACAAAAAGTAATTTTTATTGTCTTTTATTGTCATAATTGTGATTTCATAATATTTAGATATAAATCCAACTGAAAAATACTTGTGAAAAGATGTCTTTCAGTCAGTCAAATAACACATAGCAAATAGTGGAGCTCTGCTGCCGTCTACTGGTAAAAGTGATTTTTTTTTTTTTTACTTTTAAAACTGCATTTTCCAAAAGATGGACAAAAATCTTACACTAAACCATGTCAAATTATCCATGTTATCCCCATGAATGAAAGTTAGAAATGTGGGTCTTTTATAAAGTGAATTTTACATAATAAGCTGTTTTTGTATAAAAAAAATATTTATTTATTTATTTATTTATATAAATTTAAAAGATATGACAAATCCTCCAAAAACTACACAAATATGAAGTAAAAACATTAATAAACAGAGTAAAATTACATTTGTTTTTTAAAACACAATTATTTTGTTACAAAATTACATTTTGTTGCCTGGAGTCTGTGGAGACCCCGAAGACCCTGAGTGTGACCTTTTTTTTTTTACACTAACATAAAAACAAGATATCACTCCATTTTTTTTTTCTTTGTAGATCTAGAAAGTGTTAACAACTGTACAAAGTTTCATGTCATTTGGACAAAGAGAACTTTTTTTTTTTATTTGAGCAAATGTCGTTTGACCCTATAAGGGTTAGTGTCACATGATCCTTCAGAAATCATACTAATATGCTGATTTGCTGCTCAAGAAACATTTATTATTATTAGCAATGTTGAGAACTGTTTTTTTTTTCAGGATTCTTTGATGAAATAGAAAGCTTTTGTAACATTATAAATGTCGTTATTGTCACTTGTTGAAAGAAACCGTACAACTAACTGAAATGTATCATGTAATCGCTCAAAAACAGTGTTTCAACTGCGGACAGACATCAATAAAACAGCTTGTAAACAATGGATGGTGATGTTATATTTATGCCAGGAAAGCCATTCAGTGTCCATAGCTTGTTAAACAGCTATATATAAAAAAAACTCTAGAGAGGAGCATGCTGTCTTCATTATTTAATGTATGTTTGAATAAATATGTCTTGAAAGTAATTTTTTTTTTGTACACCCACCATTTAAATGTTTATATTTCAAAAAACAAATGAGATGTGCAATATAAATCTTTATATACAACTCGGTTTTCGTTTGAGTGTTGATAATGAATACATTTGACTAATTAACTGATTATTAAAAACTTTATTTTCGGGTCTGGTTTTCAGCTAAATAAAACTTTAATTTTGGTTTTGGTGTTTCTGTAAAGAATTAATTTGTTGCATCACTATTTGAGACAACCTGTGTGTAAAAGTAAGGACTATTTTCACTGTGTAATGTGTTTGATTGTGTGTAGGGCATGATTGAGGAAGTGACTCGGCGTCTGGTGCAGTTAGTTCGAGGGGCTCTGTTACCCTCCTCTCTTACTGAGCAGCAGCTGCGGCAGTATGGAGGCTGGGACACCAAAACCCCTCTCAGTGGAGTCTGGCTCACACAGGTCATCCACACCGTCAGGTACACGTGTGAACTTGTAGTAGGGATGTAGGAATTAGTGATGCATCAAAATGAAAATTTGTGTCCGAAACCAAATATGCTGATTTTATACTATAAATGAATCATTCACCCAACAATGTAAATTCTGTTATCATTTGCTCATGTCATTCCAAACCCGTATGACTTCTTTCTTCTGTGCAGTTTATAAGAAGGTATTTTGAGAAATGTCTTGCATGTTTTTTTTGTCCATACAATGAAATCAATGGGCACCAAAACTGTTTGGTTAACAACATTCTTCAAAAAAATCATCTTTTATATTCCACAGTAAAAAGAAATTCATACAGGTTTGGAACAACATGAGAGAGGGTAAATGATGACAGAATGTTAATTTTTGGGTGAACTATGCCGTTAAGCAAGTTTGTTGCACTCGTCTGTTTCATGTAGACGTGACTTCTTTTTTGTCAGTACAATCATCATCATGTACATTAGATCCAGTTAAAACTGAATTATTGTACTGCTGTTTCCATTTCACAGATTCTATTATTGAATATTAAAATAATGGTTTCTCTCTCTCTCTCTCTCTCTCTCTCTCTCTCAGGTTGAGTCATGAGGCTCTGTCAGCTCTGGAGATTCCTAATGACCTGCTGCAGGTGATTCAGGATTTACTGCAGGACCTCCGTGTGCACTGCCTGCTGACCACATTACAGCACACTGAAGAGGGTAAAACTATCTATTCACTGAGCTTTTTTCAAATGTCTCCATTTCAGTTCAGGCAAACATGGCAGGCAAGTGTGATTGCTGAAATATTCTGCAGAATAATTGCTCAAAATTCCCTGAAAAATTATTATTCATCAACAAGATTGTCAGTAAATTTTTAGAGCTGACACAAGTGGGAAGTAACCTTTTCTTGTAATTGCCACTGCAGATAAGCTTATTGGCCAACAGTGATCATCTCAAGATAGATTGGCCAATATACATCTGTCGCTAATGTCAAATTGCTACAGTAGAGGGAGCTCTAGAGCTCTCAACTAAATTCATTAGCATTCATGTTCAGTCACAGCTCCATAGTCATTTTTATAGTGTTATTAAAACAGCTCTAGTCACCTAAAGTTTTTTTTTTTTTTTTTTTTTTTTTTTTTCACAGAGATAACCATAGATTAGCGAACACTCCTTAGTCAAAATCTGGAGCAGTGTAACTTTAAAGTCCCCCTGTAGTCAATAATTGTATCGATATATTTAAATGTTTTTTTCCTGTGGAAAAAAAATTCTTCATGCCTTAAAATAGCTTGAATGTAACTCTACAACTTTGCCTCATTTAATATACGCGGATCAATGAATATGCAAATTAGCCCCACCTCCACTCGCTTACGCCAGCTCAGATCCACTTGGTCAACTTACTGAGGTAAACGCTGCACAATGGTATTGCTTTTTACAACATCGGACACATAACGGTAATTAATATGATTAGCCTTTTGCTTGACCATGTTATCAAACAGCTAATAATGTGTTGCTAATGTTACACAAACCATGTTCCCGTTTACCATGTCAGAGTCAGACAGCTGTAGTTCATCATATCGTCGTAATATACATCATACACCCACCATATTGCTAAATCTCATATCAACAGAAAAATATACCAGGATAACCTGGCTTCTCTTGAGACTCCCCTGCTAGTACGCTGTTAATGATATGCTAAAGCCCGCCGGCACGTTGACGTGATTGGTTACAAGGTTGTTTGTGACATCAAAAACACCAGTGATTTTAAAGCGACTGTCTTTTTTTTCACTGCAGTTTTAAAGAGAAAATACTCAGAAATGGTGTTGACATAATGAATTTGCACATGGTTTGTCTTAAAGCATATTAAAAACACCATAGGCGTATAAACAACATTAAAAACTAGATTTTGACCACAAGGGGACTTTATAAAAATTTTAGTATCCAAACAGTTGTTCAGATAATTTCAAAACCTCACAAAATTGCACAGCAGTCCCTGTGTCAGTACTGTGGGGTTTTTTTTGTAGCAAAATATTTAGTTAAATTCTGCTAGATTTTTGTATCTAGACTATTGACTTTTTATATATATAAAATTAGTGTTTTATAGTTGTATTTTAGTGTATATGTAGCTATTTTTTTTGTTCTAACTTAATAGCTTAGTATTTTTTCAGAAGGCTAGGTTTCCCAGTTAAAGTAGCTTTCTCATCACTAATGTTGGGAGAATGGGAGAAGTAAGGTTTTTGTACGGATTTAATGTAACTAATCTTTGTGGGTTTTTTTAGATGTAAAGAGACTTGCAGAAAAAGAAGACTGGGTTGTGGACAATGAGGGAATTACGTCACTGGTACATCTATTATGCTTTTATTATATTCCATTCTAGTTTATTTAATTCTAATAATTTATGGATAAACGGTTTGTGTTTCAGCCGGCCCAGTTTGAGCAGTGCATGGTTCAGATGCTGCAGTCTCTGAAGGAGCCCATGGAGTGTAAACTTGGAGAGATCAATGTACAAACCCTCACACAATACTCATCCCTAGCTTTTCCACTACAGATTATATACAGTTTAATCAGTCAATGTGTGTGTGTGTGTGTGTGTGTGTGTGTGTGTGTGTGTGTGTGTGTCTCTCCCTTGTCTTTAGATCTTAAATCTGGATGTGGTTCAAGACAAAGCTTGTGAACAGTGTATTTCTATCATGAAGGTATTGTGTGCTGGTATCTGTTGTTTGTTGGGATTTGTAAATATAATTCCTGCTGATTTGAAAAGTTTTTTTTTATGTCTCTACTTGGTTTAGGTCTTTATTAAATGTCTCGAGCAGCTCAGCATCAAGACTGATGGAGACATCGACACCTCTCAGTGAGTTTTATTGTCACTTTATATAACAGAAACAAAAATTAAAGTCCCCTTGTGGTGAAAAATCAAGTTTTTAATGTTGTTTATATGTCTATGTGGTGTTTTTAATATGCTTTAAGACAAACAATGTGCAAATTCATAACCTGACACCATTGTTGAGCATTTTCTCTTTAAAACTACAGTGAAAACAAAAGAGCTGGTGTTTCTTACCTCACAAACTACCTTGTAACCAATCACGTCAATGCGCCGGTGGTCTTTAGCATATCATTAACTACGACCACTCTGAAGCAGGAGAGTCTCAAGAGAAGCCAGGTTATCATGATATATTTTGCTGTTGATATGAAAATCATGTAGTTTTAGCAATATAGCAAGTGTATGATGTATATTACAATGTTATGATGAACCATATGCCTTTCTCCACTGATGTTCTAAGCATTTGTAAGGATGCTGATTTTTAGAAGGCAGCTGTCTGACTCTGAGATTTCGAAAGGTGGTTTTTGTAGCAATAGCAACACATTATTATTAGCTGTTTGTTAATATAGTCAAGCAAAAGGCTAACCGTATTAATTACCGTTATGTTTCCGATGCTGTAAAAAGTGATACCATGGTGCAGCATTTACCTCAGTAAGTTGACCGAGTGGATCTCCGAGCTTGTGCGAGTGAGTGGAGGCGGGGCTAATTAGCATATTCATAGATCAGCAAGGGTGTAGAGTTACATTCAAGCTATTTTAAGGCATGAAGGTTTTTTTTTTTCCACTGGAAATTTTTTTAAAATTTGTAATCTTCAAATTATTAATCTTAATAAAATGAGATCAAAGATGAGTTTTAAGGTATAAAATTATTTACTACAGGGGGACTTTAATGGATCTAAAATGTCAAGTTGTAAAAAAAAAAATCTTTGAGTGTACACATATTTTTAATAAATGTCATAAAGATCATATCATTAATGTTTTCTTGTTATTTGACAGCTAAAATGGCTTCCTGTATGTTGGTTATGCCACACTGACTTTAATTTGGCAGACAGTTTTTCAAACAATATGTATTTTTTATTAATTATAATTCAGAAATGGAAAACATGTTAGAGAATTTTTTTTTTTTTTTTTACAAATCATTCTGTATTAATTACATTTAAAATTTTTGTGTTTTTGAAAAACTTGGATCATTCAGGAAAAAAATGAGTTTCTAGTTCACCCCAAAATGAAATTTCTGTCATTAATTACTCATCCTCATATCGTTCTGTTCATCTTTGGAACACAAATGAAGATCTTTTTGATGATAATCTGACATAATTCTGTCCCTCCATTGACTGCCTTTGCAACTTGATCTTTGACACTTCAAAAAGCTCATAAAGAATTCAGAAAACTAATCCATATGAATTAAGCGGTTTAGTCCGATTTTTTTGTGATGATTTTTATGTGTTCCGAATATGAACGAAAGTCTTATGGGTTTCGAACGTCATGAGGGTGAGTAATTAATGACAGAATTTTAATTTTGGGGTGAACTAACCTTTTAATCTTGCAATGTAAGTGGACTATCAAAGTCTTTCTCTTTCAGTTTATCTGTGGACTTGGCTTCACCTGATCTTTTTGGAAGCATCAAAGAAGACTTTAGTTCAAAACCAGTAAGGACTTTCTTCTCTTCTCCTCCTGATTTCCACCTTTCTCCATGTTCCATCTTGTCTTTCTCTCTCTTCAGAGTAATAATGCAGATTACTGCGTGCTATAAAATACATACAGATAATTTCATTATTTATATAAATTCATTAAAAATGTCTGAGCTATGGCCTAGCAGTTAGCACATCAAGCTGTTATTAAATATTTTTCTTCCCTCTTCACTTTTGTCAAAAAGGCAAAAAAACAAAACAAAAAACACAGTATGTGTAGACTGATTAGCACAGCATGTGGTCCAAACTGTGGTATTTTATTCATGGTAAAGTAAACTGCAGAGGTGGATGTCACTGTATGCGACAGGATATTTGAGTACGGAGAATAGGAAGTTAGAGGAGATAACAGCCTCCTTCACACTGCTCACACTGACATGTTCAGCTCGTCGCCTTGTTTTAAAAGATTAGTCAGAGGCATTAACTGAAATCCAAATAACACTGTGTTCATGTATAGTATCAGAACCACAGAGTGTCACAGTTTTACTGAAAGTTGCAAACCTAATAGATGAAAAGATTGAGAGAGAGAGAGAGAGAGAGAGAAACCTGGTAATGGGGCCATGTGTTTAAAATTTTCAAAACGAAACAGCACCTCATCGATTGAAGATATTCAGAGACCTCACGTAACCTTGAAGTGCTTCCTCCCTCTATTTAATGCCTCATTTTGTGCTTATTCAGTAATGCTGTATGTATGTCAGAGGTGTAAAGAGTACCTGAAAACCATACTTGAGTAAAAGTACAGATACCTTACAGTGAAAATGACTCCATTACAAGTTACAAGTCACCAATTCCAAAACAACTTGAGTAAAAGTCTTAGAGTATGTGATTTACGAGTACTTAAAGGGTTAGTTCACCCAAAAATGAAAATTGTGTCATTTTTTTTACTCAGACCTTCATATCATTCCATACCCGTAAGACCTTTGTTCATCTTCGGAACACAAATTAAGATATTTTTGATAAAATCCGATGGCTCAGTGAGGCCTCTATTGCCAGGAAAGTAATTAACACGTTCAATGCCCAGAATGCTACTAAAGACACATTTAAAACAGCCCATGTGACTACAGTGGTTCAACCTTAATGGTATGAAGTGACAAGAATACTTTTTGTGCGGCAAAAAAACTAAATAACGACTTTTTAACAATATCCAGTGATGGCCAATTTCAAAACACTGCTTCATGAATTCATCACTTCATTTTGTCACTCATATATAAAACTCTCAAAACTACATGCTGATGCATTTGCATTCACGTAAATAAGCCTTGTTGACAAATTTCGGTGAGTAAAGCCTGGGATACACTGCATGATTTTAGCAATCCTACAAGATCATTACAAATCACACTGTGCGACATGGATCTACTAAACTTGGGTACGACGTGCATGTAGACTGTACGATGATGACATCTGTTGACTCGTAGGCTACGATGCAAGTTTCTATAGAAGAATAACTTATCAGCATGTGTTAGTGGTAAACAAAAAGACCATGTTGAATCACAGTTTGGCAATTGTAGTTTTTATATGTGCTGAAAAAAAAGGAAGCAGCGAAAGAAGGGAAAAGAGCTTGAAGTAAGCAGTTTTAAGTTTGTCGTGTTGATTTCATGTCACATTTTCATTGGCTGGTCAGTAGACGTAGGTCTAAGCAGCAAACACACTGAGCGTTGATCATGCTGAATTTCTGGCACTGTCAGAAAATGATCGTATGCTATCTTTGGTCGCAAGACCAGGAAAACAGCCGTCTTTGAACCTCTCTCACTGTATGACATAGGACCACCGATTAAGAGCCATGATCACAGAAATTGCCGCGATTGTTTCACGATGACAATCTTTCGTCTGGGACAGCCAAAAATAGTGCAGTGTATCCCGGGCTTAAGGGAAAAACACACAAGATGTAGTACTTGCTGTGCCCTTTAGATGGCGATATCGCTTCTTTTGTAGCAGAAATAAACTGCTGCAGAAAAAGTTAGGTGCCATGCGAAATGTACGGTGCTTTCCAAACGGGATATATCACCCTCCGAAGGGCACTTCGGAGTGAAAACAATCATGGCCGCCATATTGAAGGGTCGTTCCAAACCGAAGTGCTCAAAACGGGCCACTTCAAAGGGTCCCTTTGGAATGAAGGATTTCGAAGGGTACAACTGATGGACACTTCGGGCCCCCATGATCCTTTGCACAGGGAAGTTGTTTGACGTTACAGAATAGGTACAGGAGGTTAGGAGTTCGATTTTACCTATAAATAGTATTTTTCTATACTACTGTAATATTTATACGAGTTACGTTTGATACATTATTATGGTCAAAATGACATTATACTTCAACAAAAATAATTTACAGCTCCCTTTATCAGTCCATTCAAATGTTTCAAATACATAGACACAATATACATTATATTTAAAGTAAAAGACCGGCAATAGCTTATAATGTTACTTCAGTAAATGAATGCGTATTAATACAAAGAGTAAACCAGGGGAAAATGAAGGCGCCTCCTTGATTGTCTCGTTAAGATGACGCTGAAGTGCGTTCCAGAAGACCCCTACACCCTTCATTCCTATGAAGCTCTCACTCCGGAGGGTAAACCCTTTGAAGGGATTAGGGCATAGGGATGAGCCCTTCCAAATGGAACGCAGGGCCAATGTGTAATTTCATTACTCATCACAATCAGTACATATACTTATTCAAAAAAATGTAGTCAAGTAAAGTGTAAAAATTGTCTTTGATACTCAGTAAAACTGCAGAGTAGCCAAAATGATACTCAAGTACAGTAACTAATTACATTTACTCAAATACGTGTGCTTGAGTAAAAGTTTAATCTGCATAAATAGTTGCAGTGACCCTATAATGTATTTGGAGTCTTCTTAATAATTAAGTCAGGATTTCACCATAGATATAAAATATTAGAGCAAAGTGGCATCTGCAAAGTGAACATCATTTTTAGTTGTTTAATTTTCCTTGCAAACCAACCACATTAACATATGACAATCAGAAAGTGTACAAATACTTTTTTTATTTTGTAAATTCTAAACTATGTATTTGTTTGTAATTTGAAATGTGGCATTTGCTTAAAAATGTTTGTTCTATATTTAAACGAAATGCCACTCTGTTTACTATTTTGTCATAAGATGCAAAAAAAAAAAAAAAAAAAATCACACTTTTTTTCCAAAATACTTTTTGGGGCCACTGTGTTTTCTTGTTATTTATTAGTTCTGAAGAACCCTTCTCCTGAGAAAACATCCTGTGTTCCGTTATGGATGTCTTTGTCACACTTTCCGTCTGCAACACAGCAAACATTAGAGCATCACGCACAGAAGTCATGTGTTGTGACAAACAGCAGCTTTCTCTTCAGTGCTGCGGCTGCTCACATGGGGTTTCCCCTAGCCTGCAGTGGAAGAGCTGCAGGTTTCCCCTCTATCTCTCTCTCTTTCTCTATTTTACTCTCTTTCTATCACAGACTGGTTCACGGTTCACCAGTTTTTAAATAAAGGCACTATATTACCAATCATATCTATAATAGCTTCACACATACTCTCAGCCTTTCTGCATTGTTTTAATTACTATCTGTATGCATTTTGTTCATATACAGACACACACAAAATCAATGTTGAAAAAGTTGTGCTGCTTAATATTTTTATGTACATTTTTTTTTTAGGATTCTTTGACTATAGAAAGTCCAAAAGAACAGCATTTGTATTTTTCGAGAAAAATACCCCAAAATCTCTCTCTCTCTCTCTCTCTCTCTCTCTCTCTATATATATATATATATATATATATATATATATATATATATATATATATATATATATATATATATATATATATATATATATATATATATGTGTGTGTTCATTGTAACTGAATCAGTTGCTCTGTGTGTGCTCTGACCCATGCAGGAGCAACGTCTCCTCATCATCCTCAGTAACTGTCAGTATCTGGAGAGACACACGTTTCTCAATCTGGCTGAGCACCTGGAGAAGAACGGCTTTACCTCTGCAGAGAAGATCATCAGGGTACAAAGACACATGCACACTTCCTTTTTCCCTTTTACTCCAGTCCACAGTTGGCATTTTCTTTTTTTAAGCCATAACAGGTGTGATTCTAACTTTGGTCGATTATGTTTTCTTTTACTGAAGTGAGAATGACTCACACAGATTGAGGAGAAGCTCAAGGGTTTTTCAGGGTAGCAGTAGAACACACTCACTCGAGGTGGCCTTTGTGCCCCTGCAGGGGAGAGCGTGAAAGCCCTCCCTAAAGGTTATGGTTGGCCTTTCCAGTAAATGCAGTTCGTAGTGAATGAGTGTGTTGAGCTTAAAGTGATTGTATAGATAAATTTAGTGTGATGAGAATAATCTGCATTTCACATTGCCGAGAGATTTATCTCTGAAGAAGAGCCTGATAACTCGCTGGAGAGCTTTATTACGAGATCATAAAGTGACTGACCTATTTCTCTTAATACAGATGAGAAATAAATATTGATTTTTGATCATGCCTCATAGAGTGATTTAGAGCTGCATCACTAATACTTTTGCTCATTAGGATAAAGGATTTGAACAAACCTCTAACTGTAAAAGGATTTCGTACTGACGACGACCGTTAGCAGAGCTTAACTTTATGCAAATATGCAGCGGCTACTAATGGGAATACAGAAACTGATCTGACTGATAAGGTTGAATATACCGCAGTTGGACCACCTACTAAAAACCATACAAAAGGGTTCTATCAGGCGCTTCACATATACAGTAGAACCTTTTAGGGGTTCCCAACATGGGATCATTTTATGGATTTAGTTTGAATTAATTTTGTTTTAATTCATATTTTATTTGGATTACATTTTATGAATTAAACTGCTTGTAAACATACTTTATCACTAGAAGTAACCCAAAAATGAAATAACCCATTAAACATGAAAGTGTTATGCAATCATTTAAGACATTTCTCCTTAAATAGGACCTTTTTTGGCATAAAGCATTCTTTATCATTGAGTGCGTTTACATGTACCCTCATAATGCGATCATAATGGGATTTTGGCAATGCTCAGATTGCACTTTATCTCATGTAAACGCAATACTTTGATCAAACGAATGCATTTAAGCACTTAAGTGTAGTAACCATAATCGCATTAAACTACGTGTTGTATGACGATTTTAATCGCAATAAACAAGCATGTAAACACCTTAATCACATTATTTCCGCTCTGACCAAAGTGCGCGTGTGCTCGGACGTTCATGGATGCCGTGTGTTCTTCACACAACTTCATTAAAGACAATATTCTAAAGTTTTCTCTTCACCAAATTGCTAAACTCTGTCAACACAATTCACTGCGCAGTCTCTGCTCCATATCTTCACCCCCCCCCCCTCCAAATTATTACCCCCCTCGTTGATTACCTGATTGCCTAATCAATACAACCAATACAAGGGGGGTGTAATAATGGGGTCGAAATTAGGCACAACACTGACATTGCGATGTTCATCACGGCGCCGAATAATATCCAGTACATCAATAAACATTTATTTTGAATTTGATGTGAGTACATTAAAGGTGCCCTAGAATTAAAAATTGAATTTATCTTGGCATAGTTAAATAACAAGAGTTCAGTACATGGAAATGACATACAGTGAGTCTCAAACACCATTGTTTCCTCCTCCTTATATAAATCTCATTTGTTTAAAAGACCTCCGACGAACAGGCGAATCTCAACATAACACCGACTGTTATGTAACAGTCGGGGTGTACACCCCCAATATTTGCATATGCCAGCTCATGTTCAAGCATTAGACAAGGGCAGGACGTCTGGATCTGTGCACAGCTGAATCATCAGACTAGGTAAGCAAGCAAGGACAACAGCGAAAAATGGCAGATGGAGCAATAATAACTGACGTGATCCATGATAACATGATATTTTTAGTGATATTTGTAAATTGTCTTTCTAAATGTTTCGTTAGCATGTTGCTAATGTACTGTTAAATGTAGTTAAAGTTACCATCGTTTCTTACTGTATTCACGGAGACAAGACTGTCGTTATTTTCATTTTTTAAACACTTGCAGTCTGCATAATTCATAAACACAACTTCATTCTTTATAATTCTCTTCAACAGTGTGTAATGTTAGCTTTAGCCACGGAGCACCATCAAACTCATTCAGAATCAAATGTAAACATCCAAATAAATACCATACTTACGCGATTAGACATGCTGCATGACGAACACTTTGTAAAGATCCATTTTGAGGGTTATATCAGCTATGTGAACTTTGTTTATGCACTGTTTAAGGCAAGCGCGAGCTCTGTGGGCAGGGAGCGTGAGCATTTAAAGGGGCTGCAGCCTAAATCGGCTCATATTTAATGATGCCCCAAAATAGGCAGTTAAAAAAATTAATAAAAAAAAAAAATCTATGGGGTATTTTGAGCTGAAACTTCACAGACACATTCAGGGGACACCTTAGACTTATATTACATCTTTTAAAAAGACGTTCTACGGCACCTTTAAAACAATGGCCGGTAAAATGCATACTGTATATCTATCTGAGTGTGGTATAACCATACTTATTAGCGAATAATCAGAGTAATGAAAATTGCATGTAAACTGAAGTGAAGAGTTCTGCGATTAAGACCTTACTCTGATTATGAGAAATAATCACATTATTGGTGCACAACTGCACATTTAAACGTAGTCATTGAGTCAAGAACCCCCCTAGGGTTCTATATATATATCACTCCATTGAACTTTTTTTTCTAAGCACACCTTAGCAACTGCTTTGCAACACACTAAAAGCACCAAATAGCAACATTCTGCCAACCATTCTAGCAACATTAGCATCACAGCAGGAGATTTGCATGAACAAGACTTTTTGTTTTTTATATAAAGGTGTAGTTATTAATGTGTAACAACATTTAGACCACTTCTCAGAGAAGATTGTCAATCATCTATCAGGACAGATGTCCATCTCTGGTGTTTTATTGAAGATCCCAGAGATTTAACCCCTTTTGTGATGGTGCTTTCCATTTTGGTTTTTTGTGGACTTCCCTAAAGTTAAACACACATCAGAATGATGGACATGCATGAGTGGTCTCTACTCATTCTGCAAGAAGTGTGATGAGCGGTGTTTGTGTTTGATGTTAATGGTTTTTTTAAGGTCACGTGCACTGCTGTGTTGCAGGATAGAATCTTGTATGATCCGTGAAAGCCATCAGTGGTTTGTGATTAAACTGAATGCATGTCCATGTTCTTCAGGTCAGCACAGAGGCGTTGAGACAGCTGGACGAATATCTGTTTGAGACATACATCGAGAAAAAATCTGATCCTATTGTCGGCTCGCTGGAGCCTGGCATCTACGCCGGATACTTTGACTGGAAGGACTGCCTGCCACCTACAGGTATCACGCATCTGAATCATGCCATGTGCATATTAATAACACTCTGTGGATGTTTCTACAAGATGTTGTCTGCTTTAGTGTTGAAAGACCATCACCATGGAGATGGTACAAAATGGCACTGGAAAGATCCACAAACACTTTTACTGGTCTTGATTCTGCAGTTTCAGTCTGCCGTCATTGCTTTTGTGTCACAGTTTCAGTCGTGGTTGTGTGTGTATATTTAGTATGATTAGGTCTGTGTGGTGCATACTTGACTATTACTTCTGTGAATCATTTGTGTACTTACAAGAACACTTCCTGCTTCTTCTGAGACATTATAAGTAGAAAAAACCAATGCAAATTGATTGTGCAAAACCAATCAACTTTCCTTTAAAAAGCAGTGCTCCTGTTTATTTACCAGTCAATTTGGAAAATCATCATCTTTAGCTCTTAAATATGCAAACCAATTTTAATACATGTTAATGTATGTAATAAATAAATTTGATGTCTTGTCATTTACAATAATGTTCAGAAGTTTGGGGCCAGTATGATTTTTTTTTTTTTTTTTTTTTTTTAAGAAATTAATACTTGGTAAGGATGCATTAATATTTTGATTACTAGATAAATAAACTCTAAATGACTAATAAATGTTGGTGTCACATGCATAGAGAACCAGGAAGTGAGTACTTTAAAGGTGCCCTAGAATTAAAAATTGAATTTATATTGGCATAGTTAAATAACAAGAGTTCAGTACATGGAAAAGACATACAGTGAGTTTCAAACTCCATTGTTTCCTCCTTCTTATATAAATCTCATTTGTTTAAAAGACCTCCGAAAAACAGGCGAATCTCAACATAACACCGACTGTTATGTAACAGTCGGGGTGTACGCCCCCAATATTTGCATATGCCAGCCCATGATTGAGGCATTACACAAGGGGAGTTAGTATTACACAAGGGCAGAACGTCTGGATGTGCACTGCTGAATAATCAGACTAGGTAAGCAAGCAAGGAAAATAGCGAAAAATGGCAGATGGAGCAATAATGACTCACATGGTCCATGATATCATGATATTTTTAGTGATATTTGTGAATTGTCTTTCTAAATGTTTCGTTAGCATGTTGCTAATGTACTGTTAAATGTGGTTAAAGTTACCATCGTTTCTTACTGTATTCACGGAGACCAGAGCCGTCGCTATTTTCATTTTTAAACACTTGCAGTCTGTATAATTCATAAACACAACTTCATTCTTTATAAATCTCTCCAATAGTGTGTAATGTTAGCCGTTAGCCACAGACCATAGCCTCAAACTCATTCAATATCAAATGTAAACACCCAAATAAATACAATACTCACATAATCCGACGCATGCATTCAGTATGCATGACGAACACTTTGTAAAGATCCATTTTGAGGGTTATATTAGCTGTGTATACTTTGTTTATGCTGTGATAGTGTCGAGAGCTCGGGAGGGGGCGGAGAGCGCAAGCATTTAAAGGGACTGCAACCTGAAATCGGCTCGTTTCTAATTATGCCCCAAAATAGGCAGTTAAATAAATTAATTTAAAAAAATCTATGGGGTATTTTGAGCTGAAACTTCACAGACACATTCAGGGGACACCTTAGACTTATATTACATCTTTTAAAAAAAAGTTCTAGGGCACCTTTAACAGTGCAAAGAAAGTAAATAAACATTAACGTTAATAATAAAAAAAAAAAGGGATATGTTAAAGATTTTGCTTGACCACAGTGAGGAGGGGGGGAAAAAAATCTGTTTTCATAAAATGATGAGAAAGGTGAAACAGAAGCCTCAGGCAGTTGCCTATCTAAGCAAGCCGTAAATGGTACTCCCTCTGTGTGAACTCATTGAATAATGTCTGCCTTTTAGCAAATTAGTTAATTAAAATTCTAATAATGGAAATGGAAAATGTAATGGAAGCCATGCCTAACACAGTTTGTTCTCTGAGCAACTTGAATGTAGGAGGAAAGACGTAACAACTAGGCAAAACCATATCATACTTGTGAAGAGAATCTGATGAGAGTTTTCTTCCACCTTCTACATTTCGGATGGTGCTTTACTGTCTGTTTAAACCTTAAATAGCAAGAACATTACTGATTTATCTACCTTTTCTCATTCCCTTTTGTTTCTGACTCAGGTGTGAGGAGCTATTTGAAGGAGGCTTTGGTCAGCATCATCTCTGTTCATGCTGAGGTGAGATGCCCTGTTAGACATCTAACACCTTGAGAATTTTCTGATCCAAAACCTAGTGAACAACTTACCTAGACAGCATTTAAAGGGTTTATAGATACACTTTCAATTCTAAAAAGTAGGCACAACATTGGACTGCCTTATAAGGTACCTGCCAAATTCTAAAGCATCATGACAGAATGCACAGTCAATTGTAAATATACACTACAGTTCAAAAGTCTGGGGTCAGTAAGATTTATTTAATTCATTAATGGCAAAGCTGAAATTTCACCTGCCTTATGTATTTTTATTCAGCACTAAAACATATTGATAAAAGTAGTTGACATTCTCAAAGATTGTTTGTTCCTTGCTTTATCAGGTTTTCACGATTTCCAAGGAGCTGGTTACTCGTGTTTTATCAAAGATCATTGAGGCTGTTGCAGAAGAAATGAGTCGTCTGATGCAGTGTGTGTCCTCCTTTAGTAAAAATGGTGCACTGCAGGTACAGCTCACACCTCACATACACTCTCAAAAAATTCCGTCATCATTTACTCGCCCTCAAGTTGTTAGAAACGTACAAATTTCTTTCTTCACAAAAGAAGATATTTTGAAGAATGAACGAATCTTCTGAGGTGGATCTTCTATTGTTTGTTTACCCCCTCAGTAACAAACAGAGTTTAGGTTTTTTTTTTCATACTATGGAAGCCATTGGGGTTCATCAATTGTTTGGTTATCGATATTCTTCAAAATATCATCTTTTGTGTTCAGTAGAAGAAAGAAATTCATACAGGTTTGGAACAACTTGAACTTTCATTTTTGGGTGAACTATCCCTTTACGGCAGTGGTCACCAACCTTTTTAAGCCCAAGATCCTTGACCTCGACCTTTTTGAAAGACAAGATCTACTTGATAGAAAAAGACAGCCCAGATTGTATTTAGTATTTTTTTTGTGGTCAATGTAGATTCTGATTTATTTATTTATTTTTACAAGCAAATTGGCCGATTCTGATACTGGTTGCAGATATTTATTATTATTATTATTATTATTATTATTATTATTATTATTATTATAAACAAAAATACATAGCCATTTAAAATTAGAGGGAACCACTGCTTTTTAATCACAATTCAAACAAAGATGCTAGGCACGTTGCATGAGCAGTTGTTTTTTATTTTAATTAGATTTAATTTCAAGATTTAAAGCAAAAACAGAACAGTCTGATTTTATCTTTGTGAAATTATAAATGCTACACACACAAAAAAAAGCATGAAACAAAAACAGCAGGCTGAATGAGACGTAAATTCACTCTCTGACAACAGTGGCGCAGCACCGCTGTAAACAATGCTGAAATGCGCTAATAATTAGCTACTTTTTTTCGGAGGTAAGAGGAAAATAAAATGCCATTGCCATCGAAATCTTCCTGAAGACTGATCTCCTTTTAGAGATGAATTCATAAGCCCTCACCCCCAATTCAATATTTATATTTTCTTCCTATATTTCGAGCATCGTGAACAGTGAGCTGTTCTGCCTGCTACAGAATTTTCTCCTCTTCGCGTCCGTCTTCAGCGTCTCTGGCCTCTTGTTAACGGCCGTTTACAGACTCAGACATAATGTGGGCTATTTACCTTTATCTGTCTGTCCCAGTAATAAATACAAAAATACAGTACAAAGACTGAAGAAATGTAATGTATTTTTGTACTCATATTTCTGTTATTTTCGCGAGCTACTGGAACAGTGATAAAGATCGACCAGTCGATCGCGATCGACGGGTTGGCGACCACTGCTTTACGGTATTGAAATCCACACCATAATTTTTTTTCATTAATATTTCTCTCTCCAGGCACGTCTAGAAATCTCTGCGTTGCTCGATGC
Organism: Megalobrama amblycephala; assembly: GCF_018812025.1. Classification (NCBI taxonomy): domain Eukaryota; kingdom Metazoa; phylum Chordata; class Actinopteri; order Cypriniformes; family Xenocyprididae; genus Megalobrama; species Megalobrama amblycephala. The sequence continues at coordinate 18,076,030 of NC_063054.1, read as the reverse complement.
CATTGAGCCGTACCTCACATCAGAGAGTCGGTAAGACATAAACACGTTGATTCATGTCTCAACACAAAAGCTAAACTAACTTACACTAATGAAAAAATGAGAAACAGAAAAGCAGAATTTTGTCTAAACCAAAAAGTGTGAGTGTGTGATGTTCTCTTCTTTGTCTCAGCACTAGTTTTAAACAGGCATTGGAAGCACTACCACAGCTACAGAGTGGAGCCGACAAAAAGTGAGTTTAACCTCAAATCACAATTACATTATACTTGACACTGATAAACAAATGATAACTGCTGGTCATCAGACATGATGATAATTAGCACCAAGCTCACTCATTAAATGTCATGTCACGTGTGCAAATGACCTTGTTCACTTCAGTCATCTTTTAGATTATAGGATGTCACGCAACTCATAAAGTGACCACTTTGGTGTAAATCACAATTCACTGAGCAAGTTATGATAATAAATCAGTTCGAAGTGTGAAACTGTTAGAATTAGTGGGAAAGCATGATCTTCTCCATAGTGATCAACTTGCACTTAGAGTGGGCGGTGTTAAAATATGAAATTGCAAGAATGACTTGGAGGCAACCGATTGATAATATTTTGGATCATATATATATATATATATATATATATATATATATATATATATATATATATATATATATATGTATATGTGTGTATATGTATATATATATGTGTATATATATATATGTATATATGTATATATATATATATATATATGTATATATGTATATATATATGTGTATATATATATGTATATGTATATATATATATATATATATATATATATATATATATATATATATATATATATATATATATATATATATATATAATTTGGGTTCTTCAAAGGAGGGCCACTGTCCTGCAGAGTTTTTGCTTAAACCCTGATCAAACTCACCTACCTGTGATTTTCTTGTGATCCTGAAGACCTTGATTAGCTTGCTCAGGTGTGTTTGACCAGGGTTGGAGCTAAACTCTGCAGGACATTGGCCCTCCAGGGCAAGATTTGAGGAACCCTTATTTAAACGGATAAATATTTTTACATTACTGATCAAAAGTTTGAGGTTGGTAAGATGGCGTATATTTTATCCAAAGTACATTATACTGTTTAGTTATACATCATTCTATTTTAATGTTATACTGTAAATATAAATACTGTTATTTACTCCTGTGATGTAAAACTGAATTTTCAGTATCGTTACTCCAGTCTTCAGTGACACATGATCCTTCAGAAATTATGCTGATTTCGTGCTCAAAGATAATGTCTTATTATTATCAAAGTTAAAAAAGTCGAGCTGCTTAAAGGGTTAGTTCACCCAAAAATGAAAATAATGTCATTTATTACTCACCATCATGTCGTTCGACACCTGTAAGACCTTCATTCGTCTTTGGAAAGCAAATTAAAATATTTTAGTTGAAATCCAATGGCTCAGTGAGGCCTGCATAGCCAGCAATGACATTTCCTCTCTCAAGACCCATTGTATTAAAAACATATTTAAATCAGTTCATGTGAGTAAAGTGGTTCAATATTAATATTATAAAGCGATGAGAATATTTTTGGTGTGCCAAAAAAACAAAATAACGACTTATATAGTGATGGCCGATTTCAAAACACTGCTTCAGGAAGCATTGGAGCATTATGAATCTTTTGTGTCGAATCATGATTCGGATCGCGTGTCAAACCGCCAAACAGCTGAAATCATGTGACTTTGGCGCTCCGAACCACTGATTCGACACAAAAGATTCATAACGCTCCGAAGCTTAATGAAGCAGTGTTTTGAAATCGGCCATCACTAAATAAGTCGTTATTTTGTTTTTTTGGCACACCAAAAATATTCTCGTCACTTTATAATATTAATATTGAAGCACTTTACTCACATGAACTGATTTAAATATGTTTTTGGTACATTAATGGATCTTGAGAGAGGAAGTCTCATTGCTGGCTATGCAGGCCTCACTGAGCCATCGGATTTCAACAAAAATATCTTAATTTGTGTTCCGAAGATTAACGAAGGTCTTACGGGTGTGGAACGGCATGAGGGTGAGTAATAATTAATAAATGACATTATTTTCATTTTTGGGTGAACTAACCCTTTAATATTTTTGTGAAAACCGTAATACATTTTTTCAGAATTTTTTGATGAATATAAAGCTCAAAAAGAATATTTTTGATCAATTTAATGTGTCCATGCTGAAAAATCTTACTAACTCCCAAAAGAGGAAAAACTAGCCTATTTTGTGGTGAGGCCAGTAAAAATGGTAGAAGGGTGAGTAAAAATGAGAACTACCAGCCTGACTAGGCCAGATGAAAAACAATCTGCCTCCTGTTAAAATGGACCATCATGTACTAAGATTTTACCTTAATTGAGCACATAAGTGGAAGCAGATAAGACTCCTGCACAATTTCATAGTGCCATTAAACAGAATTGATCCTTGCACAATAATGCTTTTTGGAGCATAGATGTATTTTGTGATGATTTTGTTTATTGAGGGTGCATATGACTTGTTTAATAGCTCTTTTCTAATCTCTCACTTTCTGTTTCTCTCTATTCTCAGACTTTTGGAGGAGCTACTGAATAAGTTTAAGAGCAGTATGAAGCTACAGCTTAACTGCTTCAAGCCCGCCTCTTTTCAGCCTGTAAAGCGATAAACCTTTACAAAACCCCAACATTTCAACAACGCCTCTGCAATGTAACACTAAGACCATTTCAGTTTTAAAAAACCATTAAAGCCAATCTAATGCCATTAATATAGTCTTTTCTATCTGCTGAACAATGCTTGTGTTTGTGATGTCTGTTAAAAATGAATAGACAGATTAATATGAGTTGTACTGCCTCTTTGTCCACCTTATTAACCACAGTGCAGTTAAAAACCAAAATAAATCTACGTGCGCTTACACAGAAGTGGGTTTTTTGCTAACGTTATTGTTCACAGTTGTTAGAGTAGGAGCAGGATTGTGTTTTTGTGTGTGTGTGAGAGGTAGAAATAGCAAGAGTTTTGCTCTTTGTAGTTGAAACTATTGAGTTCTGAAATGACTTATTGTCCTCGTTTCATCTAAAGAGTCGTTTTGTGTTGAAGTCTATTATGACCACACTATCACCGATGCATGCACACACCCTGTCTAGTGTTAGACAGAAAGACACACACCCTGCCCCTCCTCAGCAGTGTTAGGTTATTTTTACCTGTTTTGGGAGGAAATGTTCAGTACTGGGAGATGTCCTTTACTGTAAACTGTTAAGATTTGCTGTGTAACCCAGCATTGGCATGTGGTTTAAGAGGTTAAGATATAACTGACTAGAACTCAAGCTTGGCACTGAGTTAAAAGGGCACCTATTATGCTTTTTTTTTCTCCCCTTTAGTGTGTAGTGTAGCTGTTTGTGCATTATACAATCTATAAAGTTACAAAGTCCAGGTCAAAGGGAGTTCATTACTCCAAAAAAAACAAACAAAACAAAACAAAACAAAAAAACACCTGCCTGAAACACCTTGTTTGTAGTCTTTTCATTATTTCTGTGGCCAAAAGTGATGTCCGGTGGGGATATTTGTACAGTATTTGCTTTTAACCAGTCATTTCCTGCCAGTATTGAGAACTGAACCCACATCCTTCGGGTTACCAGTCTGACATTCTTTTAATGACACTTCAGGTTCAATTAAACAATCAAATTATGAGGAGGAATATATTGGGAAGAAGAATACACTAAACTTGGTTAAGGTATTAAAATCTCAACATTTATATGACCACAAAGGCAAACTCCAGCATATAATTAAATATGAGTTTTATTGTATTATGCAAAAAAGGCATAGAAAAACAAAAAGCTCACAGGAAATAAGCATTCGTTAAATACAATGTAATCAGTTATTAATATTTTGTTGGTTCTCCCTTTTTTGATTAGAGCAGCCATTTTCCTGGGCATTGACTCACTCAACTTTGCTCATGTGTCATGCTTAACTTCTTTCCAATCCGCCTTAAAGGGATAGTTCACCCAAAAATGTAAATTCTGTTATCATTTACTCAACCTACAGGTTTGGAACAACTTGAGGGTTTCCTTTCTTCTGCTGAACACAAAAGAAGATATTTTGAAGAATATGGGTAACCAAACAGTTGAAGGAACCCACTGACTTCCATAGTATGGAGGAAAAAATGATACAGTGCTCATCAACTGTTTGGTTACTGACATTCTTCAAAATATCTTCTTTTGTGGCCTGAATGACCACAATTCGGGTTAATAATTCCCCAAATGTTTTCAATGGCTTTAAGGTCAGGGGACTGAGGAGGTCACTTGAAGACTTAAAAATGCTGAGCATGAACACTCTCATTGCTTGCAACTTTTGGTTCATTTTCAAACTTTGTAGATATTTCCAACACCTGCTGACATGTATCCCCAATGCCATTATGTTTCCCCTGCCATGCTTAATGGTGCCACACATGCATTTGGTATTAAAACATTCCATTCGTCCTACTAACATATATATATATACAAAACACGTTGCTCAGAATTATTGGCACCCCTAGAATTTTTTGAGTAAAATATCTCTCAAGTATATTCCCATTCATTTTTACATTTTTTTAGCACACCAGGGTGACTAGGAAAATGAAATTTTCATGACTTCTTGTTCCTCAGGAGTATAAATATGAGGTAACGAAATTCACTTAATCATCCATCACAAGGAGTAAAACCAAAGAATATAGTTCTGATGTGCAGCAAAAGATTGTTGAGCTTCACAAAACAGAAAGTGGCTGTAAGAAAATAGCTAAAGCATTGAAAATCCCCATTTCCACTATCAGGGTAATAATTAAGAAGTTGCAATCAACTAAAGATCTGCCTGGAAGAGGACATGTGTCTAAATCATCTTAATGCACACTGAGGAGGAAAATTTGAGTGGACAAAGCCTCTCCAAGGATCACAGCTGGAGAATTGCAAAGATTATTTCATTATTTGAGAGATTTTCAAACAGCACCTACATCACCACAAGCTGTTCGGGAGGGTTTTAAAAAAAATCCTCCTCACTCATCCATAAACAATCTCCAGCATATTCAGTTGTCAGACACAACTGGAACTTCAAACACAATTGGCTTCTATGGTCAGATGAAATTGTTTTTTGGCAGCAAACCCACCAGATGGGTTTGGTGCACACAGGGATAAAAAGTACCCCATCCCCATGCCCACGGTTAAATATACTGCTGGATCTTTAATGTTGTGGGCCTATTTTTCTGTTAGAGGTCCTGGACATCTTGTTCAGATACATGGGATCATGGATTTTATCAAATACCAACAGATAAAAAATAAAAAATTGACCGCCTCTGCTAGAAATCCAATAATGGGCTGTGGTTGGATCTTCCATCAGGACAATGATCCAAAAAAACATCAAAACCGACACAAAAATGTGTCACTGAGCACAAAATGAAGCTTCTCCCATGACCATCCCAGTTCCCTGACCTGAACCCTAAAGAAAATGAGTGAAATGAACTGAATCGAAGAAGCACTAACATGGAGCTGGGAATCTAAAGGATCTGGAGAGATTCTGTATGAAGGAATGGTCTCAGATCTCTTGTCAGGTGTTCTCCAAACTCATCAGGCATTATAGAAGATTGACTCAGAGCTGTTATCTTGGCAAAAAGAGGTTGAAAAAAGTATTGAAAAAGGGTGCCAATTATTGTGGCCAACGTGTTTTGAAGAAAAACATCTATTTCATAAAGATAATTTCCCCACATTTTCAGTTATTTTACTTCAATGACAGGTTAGATTTTTGTGATTTTATTTTTACAGGCTTCTTTCTTCACATTTACCAAGGGTGCCAATAATTCTGACCACATCTTGACACCATCCAATGCTAGGTTGTTAAATACTGACTTGTCAGACTGCAGAAGATGGCTCCAATCTTCTATACTCCAATCCTTATGTTCTTTGGCAAATGCAAGGTGTTTTTTGCAAGTAGATACAACTAATAAATGGTTTCTTTACTGGTACACAACTTCTCAATCTAGCCTCTTATAGCTGTTGGCTTACAGTTCAAGATGAAATTGGAGGATGGAGGTCCCATCCAAGTCTTCAGAAGCTGTTTGAGGTGGTCCCACATTTTTTCATCCTCCTGTTAAAATGCTCACTAGTCTTTTTTGACTGTAGCCACAGCACTTTACATTCTGCATGGTAGTGCTCTCACTGTGCTTTGAAATAATTCTAAGGATATTGGGACCATTCACATCCAGCACATGAGCAATATTCAAAACTGTTTTTTCAGATTTAGCCATTTTGACAATATTCTCCCTGGTTGCAGAGGACAGCTTCTTCCATATGGCCATTTTCACTAAAACCCACAAAATAACATCTAATAATATAGCTAATGTTATAGGCTGGGAATAATGAGTGTAAGACTGGTATAACCACTTGGCCAAAACCACACAATTTGGTATATGTTTCATTGCGTCTTGAAAAATTATGCAATTGTGACGTAGAAAGCATACATTAGTTATACACTCATGACATGTATACAAAATATTTAATGAGTATTTAATAAAAAGTTTGAACAAGGTGCGTAGAGACCAATTTTCAATACTACATTGTGTTCATTACTACAATTAATAATTACTCATACTACATTACTCATACATCACTATTTCACACATTTGCATAATGCCTCCCTACTGGCTGCTTTGGTCTGTCCTCAAATAACACTTGGGTAAGTGATTTTGCTGTTGAGGAGGTTTTTTCCCCTGCAGAAAAAAAATTATAAACTTGTGAACGAGCATATTATGGACTCAGGCTACCAACATAGCGTAAAAAAAAAGAAGCAATAGTTTCTACTTTGTCTCATTATAACTCATTCTATTGTTTGTGTAAACCTGAAAAGGTGCTGCGAAGTGACGCAAACCTAACCTTTTCCCAACACTTAAAGTCTTGTTTGTTGATTTCTATTCTTCTAAATTTAGAGTGCTTAACACCCACTCATTTAAGGGAAGCAGTTTGACAAAATAGCATCAAAGCCCTGTGCGGCACCAGGTGAAAGAGTGGGTGTATTGATCTCAGGCTGTACAGCTTAAGGGAAGTTTTTAATGATTGCACCTTTCCGCTCTGTAGGCAGCGGAAAATGATCCAAAACATGTTTATGTGTTAATGTAAAACCGTGAACCCATAAACAGTGGAAAACTCGAAGAATTTTTGTTTTGTGTAAAATGTTTTCTCAGGATGTCCCATGCATCCCAAAGATAATAGTGAAGTTTCGAGACTTTTTAATCTGAATGTTCACTTCTCAAAGAGGAGAATTATATATCGTACATGATATCGTCCATTACAGCTCTGTGGTTAATTAAAAAACAACAGCAACACATGAGGCACTCTGGCTGTTTAAAAAACAACAACAACACACGAGGCACTCTGGCTGTTTTCATTGAGAAGAAAGAATAAATGATACTTCTGTCAGTCTGCCTCTTCCTCTGTGATGTCATCAAGCTGAGACTGCCCGCACCATCCTGTCTCCAAACCACAAACACCATCCTGTGTGTGTGCTGTCATACACACCCTATCAATATTCTTTGCAGACATATCGCTTCTGTTCGACTTAAACGAGGGCTCGACGTCCCCCAGATGCACACACGTTCATGGGGATTCCAGTGTTTTTAGTGGGGGCTGAAAGAAATACCCTTCAGCCCTCTACAGCGGCCACAGTCAGCCCACCAGTGATGGAGAAACTCAACAAATGATGTCCACTTGTGTCTGTTCACAGAGAATCCTCTCCTGTACAAGTGAAAGTTATCCTCCAAGAAAAATTAGTGGAAAATTTTGCTATAATTTTGAAATGCCACTACCTTTCAAAAGTTTGGGGTCAATTACGCTCATCAAGGCTGATTTTATCTTATCAAAAATTGTGAAATATTGATACAATTTAAAATAACTGTTTTCTATGTAAATAATTTTAAAATGTGATTTTAAAAAGCTGAATTTTCAACAGCCATCATTTCAGTCTTCAGTGTCACATGATCCTTCAGAAATCATTCTAATACGCTGATTTGATGCTCAAGAAACATTTATTATTATGAATGTTGAATCAACAGCGGTGCTCCTTCATATTTTATGATAACCGTGATACGTCATTTTCAGGATTCTTTGACGAATTAAGTTAAAAAGTACATTTATTTGAAATAGAAATCTTTTGTAACATTATAAATGTCTTTACTGTCACTTTTGATCAATTTAATGCATCCTTGCTGAATAAAAGTGTTCTTTTATAAATAATGTATTGACCTAACCCTGATAGTTAAAGCATATTTGATCATTTTTATTTAACTATTATTCTTGCAAATGTGTAATTTTCACCCCAGGTCAGGAATCAGCACACACAGTCAGTTTTTCACTTTTTTTTCTTTTTTTTTATTAAAACCAAAGGCGACATAAATTTTGAGGCATTCTGGGCATCTCAGTGACATAAAAAAGCAGAAGTAGTGGAATAAAAAGTAGAAAATTTTGTCAGAATTGTACAGAAAAAGGTTTATAAAAGAACTGCCATTTGTAAACTGAAAGGTTTTCATACTTTTTTTCTAAAGGCATAGCCTATATACATTGTAATTCTTTGGCTTTTAGCTTGTAAATACAGGTACATCGCAGCTCAAACAAATGTAGCACGAAACAATCAACAATCACAGCTAATATTCACACTTTACATTCTTTTCTGTCATATCAGCAAACAGCCCACATATTTGACGGTATACCGACATGATACAATCATTTATCCTTGTGAGTTGTACGCGTCTTTCTCAGTATTAATCATGGCACGTGACAACAGTCTGCGTCTGATGCTGTCTGTTAGCACTATAGATTATTCTGGTGGGTTCTGCTCAGTTCTAGTGTCCCGAAGCTTCAGGTGCACCGCAGAATTCCAACATTTGCCTTAAACTTTAGCTTACAAAACTTGTGGGATTTTTACAGGGATTAAGACTCCTAGGTTATATTCTTCCATGCTTCACACTGTTCAAACTTCATCCTGGGTTAGTAATTAGTCCTGGCTTGTCAAGTTTCGAGATTTTACGCTGCAGATTTAAACCCTGGGTTAACATTCTTGTATGCACATTGATTGATTGGACAAGTATGGTACTTGGTGAGCATGCAAGCATGTACTAATAGCTTCTTGTCCATCATCTGTTTATAAGCAGAACGTCGTAACCCTGGGTTAAGAGTGGCTCTAACCTCCTTTCATAATTACAAGTGTGAAAATAGCTTGAAGGGATAGTTCACTCAGAAATATCAATTCTGTCATTATTCACTCACCCTCATGCTATTGTAAACTTGTATGAATTTCTTCTGTAGAACATGAAAGCAGATCATTTGAGAATTGTTTCCTTGTCCATTCAATGGAAGTCAATGGGCTCCAATGTTGTTTGGTTCCCAGTGTTCTTCAAATTATCATCTTTGGTGTTCCACAGAAGAAAGAAAGTCATACAGGTTTGGAACAACATGAGAGTGAGTATATTATATCAGAATCTTTATTTTTGGGTGAACTATCCTAGTATCCAAGGTTAAACAAGACTTTAATCCAGGGTTAAGCACAGAGTGACAAGCCGCCAGGGTCAATTTCGAGAGCCGTTGTTATGGTGATGCGTAATGACTCTGTGGTACTCTTGGGTCGGGGAGATGGTGTTCAGAAGGAAGGTGTGAAAGCTCATGGCTGCGGATGTAGTTCATGCTGCCTGGGTGACTGAGGTAGAGAAGCTGGCGTGCAAACAGTGGCTCAACCTGTGACGCAATGACAAGAGCAAATTCAGACTACATTAATATCATGATGTTATGTTCATAACTGTTCATCAGTATTAAAAAGAATCAAAAAATGTCCGATTTTAAAGGTTAAAAGACGAACCTGCACTGTGAAGGTCCTTCTTGGCCTTTGAGCATCAGAACTCTCATCCTCAAAAAATAGCACCACTTGGGAACATGGCGCTGGACGAGCGTGCAGGGCGTAACTCTGCAACTCTACAGGAGAAACGGAGGAGGAGATGGTTTATTCACAGCCAATGGCAAGTGAGATCAATAAAAATACACTGGCAAATGGTGGGAAGAGGGAGAAGGGCTGCACTACCATTCAAATGTATGGGGTCAGTATGATTTTTTTAATGTTCTTGAAAGAAGTTTCTTATACTCACTAAGGCTGCATTGATCAAAAATACAGTATCTATTTTTTTCTAAATATTTTCTATTCATATATCTTAAAATGTCATTTATTCATGTGATTTTCAGCATCATTACTCCAGTCTTCAGTGTCACATGATCCTTCAGAAATCATTCTAATACCCTGATTTGGTCCTCAAGTAACATTTCTTATTATTATCAATGTTGCAAACAGCGTAATATATTTTTGTTAAAACCATGATCCATTGTTATAGATTCTTCGATGAATAGAAAGTTCAAAATCTTTTGTAACATTATAAGTGTCATTACTGTCACTTTTGATCAATGTAATGCATCCTTGCTGAATAAAAGTATTCATTTCTTACTGAAATCTTACCGACCCCAAACTTTTGAATGGTATTGTATACACATACGGACACCCTGAATGTTTTTGTAGATGGAAATGTGACAAACTTTTCAGATTGTTGGTCAAAATGACCAATTCTTAAAGTATTATCTTGAATCTAGAATATTTGGCTGCATCTTTGACTGAACATGTTTTTCAAGCCATTGAGTAAAGCATATGATCTTATCTCTTTCTGTAATACGAATGTATTTCATCTCATTCTCTCATTTCTTTCCATTCTGTGAGCTTTAGGTCTAATGTGGCACATGTGATTCCTGTGGTATTTGAGTTGCATTCATCATATGCTGGAAAGTACTGTCAGAATCACAACAATCTGCGAATTTATGACAGAAAGTGGGCGTGAATAAGTTGTAACACAGATGACTGACGCTGCGACTGTCACTAAATATCAACCCACAGATAATGTGACACACTGTTTACTGTAAAAGCTTTGATGTGTTTGTTTACTGTAAAATGTGTTTATGGAGACATGCAAATATGATGATATATACAAGCAGTGAATTAACAGATTTACAATAAATGATTCTCTGTTTTTGAGAAAGATGAGTGATAAAGTAACCTATTTTTAACATGTCATCAGATCATTTGTTTGTCAAATGTAATTTATCTGAAATGCCCACATGAACACATTACCATGCACTAACCTGTTATGAACAGATGAGTGTCCAGCAGTTTGCAGTTCTGCTCTCTCTCCAGCTTGTTGGGTTTGTCAGTAGGTGGTGCGTGTGCTCCCTCCCAGTACACCCTGCAGGGGCAGCGGCGGCGGGCGTAGAGCCCGTCAGGGGCCATCCAGAGTATAACGCCACGCTCCAGAGAAGCCCTGTCAGCATGAGGGAGTTCAACCAGTTCTGGGGCCCCGGGTGAAGCGAAGGCCTGTCCCTCTCTGCTAGGTCCCAGCTGACAGCCCTCTGGACTATTAACTGTTACCTCTCGCACCAGGGCATCTCGGTAAAACACCACCACATTCAAGCGGTAATCTGATCGAAAAGAAGATCAAATAAAATAAACTTTAATATGGTCTTTGAACTCATGAGTTATAAAAAACCTAATATCATAATGGGAGCCATTGATTACAAGACAACTAGAAAAATAAAATTTATACATGAAACAGTACCGCTATATTAGAGATTTTTTAATTTATCAGTTGATATTCATATTGCATGTTCATTTCCTCTGTTTTTACATTTAGATTACTTGTCATCATCTAATTCTCAATTAAAGGTAATCTTTAAAAATACAAATAATTTATTAACACTCTTAAAGTCGGTATGAAATGAAAATTCTCATTTTCTAGATGCATGTTATTGATGTTATTGTGAATGATTCATCCGTGCATATCTTTCTTTTCTTGAATTAAAATGTCATCGTAATCATAACTCAATCTTACCAGTAAAGACTTGCCCCCAGACTTCTTGAATCATTTAGTCCACTTAAACCCCTCCCCTTTCTTACAACTGACTGCAAGCATGCATTCAGATCTACCTCCATCCAGTCAACAACTGAGGGACAAAACCCTAAATTCCCCCCTACGTTTTTTTTTTTTTTTTTTACGTTTCACTCAGATGTATGTCACATTGCAGTAGAAAATATCTGCTGTTACTTCTGTAACATTGTGACATTAAATAATAAAAGGAATATCCATTTTTCATTCTGTACATCATAATATTGTGATTCTTAACTGTTGTAATGTTGTAATCGCCTCATCACATGAAAATAATTACAGACTTTTTGATATCAGTCAGAATTTTTAATTTGACAGTAGGGAATACTGTTCCACTCATTTTCTTTTCAATCTAGATCCTCTCGATACAAAATCTGTATCAGAAGTTTCAATACTAATCAATCCATTCCTATTGAGCCTGTCAATGTCTCTATGTGTTTATGATTATGCTTGAGCGTATACAGTACCTGAGAGGGCCAGAGCCTCAGCGGATCTCATGCTGGTGTCCAGGGTGAAGGGTGACGGCTGTGGATCAGATGCATTGCAACTGAAGAAAGAGCCACTGAACTGGTACCCTGCGCATATAGAAATATATCAATGCAATTGCATGCTACATGAACTTATTTGTGCTTTCTCTCTCAAGCACACACAGTAAGACAGTACCGGGGTCCCAGCGTGGAGTATAGGGGCTCTGGCTGTAAGGGATCTCGGACAGGGTGGTGTAATCCCTCCATCCTCTCTCTGCTGGAGAAATGTAGTTGCACACCTGTAATGACAAGAGCATATAATGATCTGAAGGTATGCACACGCAAGCCAAAGTACAACTAAGATGATGTTTGATTCTAACCTGAGAAGGTGCTGGTGCAAAAGGTGGATGCATTGGATAACTGGGTGAGTTTGAATTGGACTGTGAATCATCAAGAGATCTGGAACCTGCAACATTTAAATATATTTTCATTGTTTTCATCAGTTATCTAAAGAAATATAAACAGTGGCAAACAGCTCTTCTAATCTGTTTGATGTCATTCATTTACATAATGAAGAAATATGAGAGCACTGAATATGGACTACATAAGTGCTCATTTAGAGTGCCTTTGATGTTTTTCTCCTCACTTGCCTTTTTTGGATCCTTCCGGAACAATCCTATACACTTTATAGGGGTCCGATATGTCTAGTTGACTGCGCTCCACAAGCTCCTCAAAGTCATTGCTCTTGTTAAGAGCACACCGGAGACGCGTTTTCCAAGTTGGGGGGGTCAGGTTTGTCGATCCCCTCCCGGAACTTGCCTTTGAATAGTGCCCAAGCCTGCAGGAAAACAAGTTTAAACTGAGAGGCCAACATATGAGTCAATCAAATAAAAGGATGTGCATGAAATGGAGAAATATTGGTTGCACTTTATTTTACAGTACATGCATTTAGGTGTACTTACTGTGTACTTACCAAAGAAAGTACTGGGTAATATAAGGTGTAATATAACATGTACTGGGTAATACAACGTGTTAAGGTTAGGTTTAGGGGGTAGGTTCAGGGTTAGTACCTAGGTATTACCCAGTTATTGCAATTACTATAATAAGTACATAGTATGTTCATGGGGAACAGGACTGTAAAATAAAGTGCTACCAAAATATTTCAAGAAATCTGATATAATGTGGCACGTTCCTAAAAATGTAATCTTTGTTTTATGTTGGTTTCATACACTTTTCACAAAAAATTTGATTTGTGTTTGCTAAAAATGTCAAGCAGTATAACCACTAAAATGAATAACAATACTTGAATAAACAATTACTGTTTTCAGAACGGTTTTTAAATTAATTTTAGTAATATATAACTTTCTTTTTTTTTTTTTTTACAAAAATCTTCCATTTTTGATTCCTGAATATCAAAATGTCAAGTGGTATAACAATTAAGTTAAAAGTATGTTTTCAGAAAGGTTATCAAATGAATTTTAGTAATATATATAACTTTTTTTTCACAAAAATCTTTAATTTTTGAATCCTGAATATCGAAAATCTTGGCCTGAAGGAAAAACAATGGGCTTTCTCATAATAGGGGCAAAATATTCAAACACTATGCAAACACTGCACTAGCCTTCTTAATAATTAACCTAGTTTCAGCCTCTTAAAGGGTTAGTTAACCCCAAAATGAAAATTATTTCAGTAATTACTCCCCCTCATGTCGTTCCACACCCCTAAGACCTTCGTTCATCTTCGGAACACAAATTAAGATATTTTTGATATTTTTGAGCGCATATCGAACTGCCAAAGTCACGTGATTTCAGTAAACGAGACTTCGTTACGTCATAAGTATTCGAAACGTTTCGAATTTTCAACGATTCACGTGACTTTGGCAGTTTGATACACGCTCCGAACCACTGATTCGAAACAAAAGATTCATAAAGATTCTAAGCTTCATGAAGCTGTGTTTTTATAATCGCCCATCACTAGATATTGTTGAATAAAGTCGTTATTTTGGTTTTTTGGCGCACAAAAAGTATTCTCGTTGCTTCATAACATTAAGGTTGATCCACTGTAGTCACATGAACTGTTTTAAATATGGGCATCTGAAAGTGTTAATTATCTTGCTGTCAATGGAGGCTTCACTGAGCCATGCACTGGATTTTATCAAAAATATCTTAATTTGTGTTCTGAAGCTGAATAAAGGTCTTACGGGTGTGGAACAACATGAGGGCGAATAGTTAATGACAGAATTTTCATTTTTGGGTGAACTAACCCTTTAATGAGGTGTTTTTTTTTACAATCTCAGAAGAGTCACACGCAGTTTTTTACTTTAAGCCCCACAAAAATATTAAAAAAATATGCGTTAGAATTGCATTTGAATGTATTTTTAAATAAAAATGTGCGTCACGTCATGCACCCATGTGCCTCTCTTGACTGTCTGCAACACGAGTAAGATCCCACAGGAGAAATAATGCGTTACTGACATTGCATCTGTTTCTCATCCTCTCCATGTTCATTCTGCCTGTACCTTGAAGAGCGCAGCATCCTCCTCCCTGTTGTAGTCCTGCTTGCCCGCGTGCTTCCACGGAATCCGAAAGATGCTCTTCTCATCGTTCTCCCACACGAGTCCAGGGTATTTTCCGGTGTCCACCTGCTCGATCAGCCACTGACGCAACTTTCCGTTACCGGAGCTCCCCGTCATCGCGCGCTCTTCATCCGAACACATCTGCGAAGAGAAACGTTTATAATTCAGCTCTTTTCATGACCAAATTAAATGTAAAAGTCGAAATGGTTAAAACAAGTAGATAAATAGATAACTAAAAATACAAGGAAGTCTGAATTGAAAAAGACTTATGCCTACTGCAGAAAGTACTGGAGCGCGTGCTGCCCTCTTTCAGAGCTTTCGAGTTTTGAAATGTGTCAGTAACGTAGTTCAGCTTTCGACCGCGACTTTTCTT